>NC_087210.1:44620707-44645707 GCF_015104395.2 Macrobrachium nipponense | reverse complement strand
TATAAGTTGGCTCATTTATTTCACAAGACAAATATGAAACGTAAAGATTTTAAGGAAGTCAGTTTATCTAGGCTTAACAGCAATGTCAGCAATGTTGTGAGTCCGACTGCATGGAAAAAAAACAAGACTTCTAAGGAGCACTGACCTCGGACACAAAATGAGGTCTGACCCAACCCCCATATGGTAATACTCTTTCTATTTTTCAACAATTTGTATGTTCGTTTGTATCGTCACCACAGCATTAATATGGTTAATTTCAACCAAAATTTATCATTATTCTTGAAATGGTCTTCAATGAATGCACTCATTGGTCAGTATTTAGTTTTTATATCCCGTTTCTTTTCTCCCTCTGGTACACCTGCATATTTATATCACGCGTTCAGGTTTTTCAAGCATATGTATGTGTGTATATATATATATATATATATATATGTGTGTGTGTGTGTGTGTGTGTGTGTGTGTATACATGTATATATATACACATACGTATGTATTTTATATATATAAATATATATATATATATATATCATATGTGGGGAGAGAAGCAAAGCAGAGATGATGAGAGAGAGAGAGGCAGACAAGAAGATAGAGAGAGAGAGAGAGAGAGAGAGAGAGAGAGAGATAACTCACCACCCTGCCACCTTTTCACGCGACGGAAAATGGTAGCTCCGCTTTATAGTGACCAACGTTCTGGCTGGTCTGGTAGCAGTCAGTTCCCATTGGCACTGGCTACTGTCTGAGGCTTTGATTTATTTGAATAAGACAGGTTTTAAAGGGATGATGACTAAGACATTCTGAGACAAGTACTAGAAGCCAAAGTTATATATTTGTACTTGACGGAAGTTGATTATTACAGTGAGAAAGTGTTTAATCGAAAAATGGAACAATATTGCAGGTAAAAAATCCCTGGAATTGGCAATTATCAAATTGACTAATACACTCCGGTGTACACAGATAATCAGAGTTACTCTTAAGAATGAACAATACCTGGTATATACAATGCAAGGGTTATTCTAATCAAAATTGGTTCAAGGCAATTTTAATGTAAGTGTGTCCATCAAACCTAAATAGTTATTTACTACAATTACGAGTTCAATACAAGGTAAATTTAGACCAAAATAATTATCTTTAACATCGAAAATCAATGGCCGGTTAGAGCCTCCACTTTCAAAAGGCACTGGTCCTCATTCATTTTGGGAAAATTAGCTAAGTAAACCTTCAAGCAAGTTCGGCTGTTCTTACACCGATTAGAAATATAAAAATAACAAAACTAAACAGGCAAAATGAGGTACATATATACAAAGAATTCTCATAAATGCTTCTAAGGCTTCTTTCCGTCAACATTAATTGAAGTTCATTCCGGACTTATATAAAAAGCGGAGTGAGTAAAACTAAATTTTGTCAACTTTAACCACAGGTTTTAAATATCATGTATCTGTTAACCTTTCCATCTAGATATTTATTTCTATGCTGAATTACTCCTCTGACTTATGGCGCTAAATAAGAGAATGATGATCAACGTAGTAAAACGTGACAACATAATCGAACCCAGCGAGACTTTAGCATACTGAAATTACCATCCAAGTAATATGAATATTCAGTACTCTCAGCGCTAAATTGCATGTTTTCCCTAAGTGTCCTACCTTCTCATTATTATCCTGAAGCCTTGCTTACAGCATAACGCTTCTGTAAAAGTCTGAAGACAGGAGAATCTCGTCATGATAGAAGTATCCCGGAATCAGTTTCGTAATATTTCTCCACACCCAGTGACGTTACAGTGGATGAAAGAATATTGCAACGACCTGTGTATGTGAATGTCATAATGATAATCTTACAATGACGCCTAAAAACCTATAATATTTGGAATTAACCAACACATTGTCATATGTGTAATAGCAATAAATTTCTACCTCACATCAGGATCGAACAGAAGACTCAGCTGAAAGGCAACTTGTTTATGAAAACAAAACCTCTTTCCCAGTGAAGTCTAATAATTAATTGGATCGTGTGATATTAAACTCATTACATGTAAAGTAAAAAGAAAAACAAGTAAAAATTGCGCCAAAGTTTCTTCGGCGCAATCGAGTTTTCTGTACAGTCTATAATGCTGTATGAAGCTTTCAGGCCCGCCAATGAAACTCTTAGCCGAGGCCCATAAAACTTTCAGCCACGGCCCCGTGGTGGCCTGTGTTGTTAGCACCTATAGGGGTGCCAGTCGCACGGCTACGTCAAAATTTAATCGTAAATAAAATAAATTCTGCCGAGGCTAGACGGCTGCAATTTAGTATGTTTGATGATTGGTGGGTGGATGATCAACATTCCAATTTGCGGCCCTCTAGTCTTAGTAGTTTTTAGAAAACTAAAAGGAAGACTACAGCAATTATGAATAAATTTCTGGGTGAAGTAAAAGTGTTCTGAGACAAATAACTATGTAGCGCCAAGGATTCCAGGGTCAAAATGCATTGCAGACAAACATGAGATACTATTTAAATGAAAAACTCAAACACCAACAAGAAGTCACAGAGTGATTCAAAGATGTATCATCTCTCTCTCTCTCTCTCTCTCTACGACACTTCATCTAATGTAGAAGATTCAGCTTATCCAAAGATATGATTCCAGGGACCTCTGTGAAAGTTGGGCATACGTGCTGCAATTTCCAGCGCAAGATGTTTTTGCCGCCATTCGTCGCCACTGCTTTGCTATAATAGAAGATGAACGTCATGCGCGTGCTCACCTCTTGCCTACTGAAATCTTTCCCTCTCCACTCGCCGATTTCAGCTTCAACCTGAGCCAGACAGCGGATGACATCATCACACCCTCTCTGGAGCAGTGGATCCGGCTGCCGCACTCAGACAAATCCAAGCAACTTCCCTCTAACCACCAAGGAACCGATATCATATCTACCACATCTTTTTCCCGACAGCGCGCCTGGGTGTTCATTTAGAAACGATTGTTATCAGTCACAGGTTACATGACGGAATCTGAGATAAGTGGCTTATGATCAACCACAAGCCCCTTACGTAACCTCCATCTAACTGTCAATGGTACTCTAAAGATTTGACTTGAATGAGAGGTCCTCGTCGTATCTTCGGTGGCCTCGTGGCCTTAATGGGAAGTTGGAGATACACTGGGATATGAATTATGCAAAACAAGGGAAGACTGGGGAGGGGAGGGGAGGGGAACTAGATCTGGAAGGTGAGAGACACTGGCAAAGGTCAAGACAGTGTTTGCATCCTATTTTCGATGCATTCCGGGAGATATTTACATAAATGCAAGAATTAAACAGACACAGAACGTACCGCAGACAAGCGACGCAGTGCACACTGACACGAACAAACTAATTATGAACTAACAATTTTTATAGAAAATTTCTTTACTTGAAATTAGGGCGACATGATTTTCGTACTGACTAAAAGTCAAATCTTCCCTGACATACACCAAAGGTTTTTTTTTTTTTTTTTTTTTTTTTACCAGGTCTCCCAATGAATGTTTCTTTTATGTTTAATCAGAATCTGTTTATCCCTTCAGGAAACACTGTGTTAAACAGACACAGGTGTAAATATTACCTGCTCTACTTCATTGACAAATAAACCCGCGAATTTGAGTTTTTATTATAAAAATGATAAACCTTCATATGCAACACATCAAATAAACAGTAACAAAGGTTTAAAAGATTGGGGACTAAATTATGGACAAAGTTGTGCCAAAAGTCAAAATTATAGAAAAAAAAAAATTCATTCAGCTAAATCAACATTAATCTATAAGTCGTAACAGCCTGAATGTTTATAAGCCACTGTACATTTGCCCTCCTAAGTGTAGAGATCTGTAACTTAACACGAAGGGACGAGGAAATATTAACCCACAATCATATAAAAACCACTCCAGCAACCACGCTACATTGAAAGAGTAAAGAAAACAATACATCATTTTATATCACTGCCCATATTACTTGGAGCTTTTAAGAAAAAAAATAACGTCAGTAATACGGCTAGTGCAACGTAAATTACACAAGAGATGTGACTTTGAAGGGAAAAAATCTAATCAAATAAATCAAGCACATTTTACAGAAAATTATGTAAACACAAAAACATTCGCTCAAACAAGTCTTATATCAGTGCTTGGTTGTAGGCGCGTAACAAGTACCATATACAAGGTCTTTATACACACCAAAATTCCCCAATCCAGGGGAACCCCATATGACCAGTTTATTACCTAGTAGGTAGGAATGCTGAGCTGAAAAAATCTAACTTCTTTCTCGGTAAAAGAATAGTAAACTTTTGTGCAGTGTTAACCGACCACAATACTGAATTTACAGGAATGTAACCATACAAAAAATGCATAAAAAAACCTTAATTATCGGCTGTATTGTGGAGGCATTACCACCATGGCTTTCCAACCCTCGCATTCTATGTGGTAACATTTGAGTAACAATCGTCGTATTTGGTGAAATCTTAAAAGGGTAACGGTTGCATAAACGAAGCAAGAACATACCACAGGGCAAGAACAAAGTTTTTTACTGCTACTGTTTACCCTATGGCGGAATGTATTCATCTTAGACACAATCAGGCAAAACTTGTACAAGGACTCTAGGAAGAAAAATCGCACCTTGAGTTTTCGTAAAGGTTAAACTTCTTCACCCCGACTGACTGTAAGTAAAATAAAAAGAGCAAGATGGACATCAAGGTTATAAGTTTGCCTTCACATTAAGACTTGCGGTCAAGCTCCGGACGAAAAGGTACCTTTCAAAAGGTTATTTCTCACCTGGGACATTTTACCGGTTTGACTTCTATAATAATTTGTATTACTCCACATAACATCTGATCTTCAACTAAGGGAGGGGAGGAGGGCACTCAAATACATGAATCCGCGCGTTCCATAAAAAGATAATGTGCTGACTAGCTATAATGATAATAGAAATTCACGAGAATTAACAAGAAATGTCTTATCGCTACTATGTATTTCAAGGGCACTGTCAAGTACCGCCAATGGCATTCGATTTATCAGTGAATTCAAATGTATTTCCTAAAACAAATTTATAGATGCCATCTGTATCCTGCTGTTTAGCCCTTACAACGTTTTTTTTTTATTATTAAAAGTAACGGAAAAAGCCGTACGAAACAAAACACGGTGCAAATGACATCTAAGTTGGAATCTCAAATGTAATATTGTTCTACAAATTCTAATCATATAGGTTAGCCTGAGTTATCGTTAACATGAGCACCAGGCAGTGAGTAAAGAGCAGAATGAAATAAAGAACTGGAAGTTAAACCTGAGGCATAAGTTAAGTGACGATGCGGAGAGTACCTTATCATTAGGCTACTTAGATTTCTCTCTCTACATCCGGTATAACAGTCTTGAAGACTATTATTCTGAAACGTTACTTTTAACATATTCCCTCTTCAGATACGAATTTATTTTTTAAAAAATTATCAACAAATTCGACATCATTATTAGAATCCATACAAATTACAAATTCGACATCATTATTAGAATCCATACAAATTACCAACAAATTCGACATCATTATTAGAATCCATACATGTTTAATAAACGAAGTCCACATGTATGCCATGTCCACAACGATAGCCTCTCGATAATCCTGACAACACCATCACGAGACGAGAGCCAAGTTAAAACGACCTGAACCAGACTTTTCGCGAGTCATTTTCTTGGGGAATGAAGATGCTCTCCCGCGCGCGGGAACTTGGCACGCTGCCGGCTCACACCCAAGTCACATGGTTCAGCATTCGGCCTGTCCACTTCGCGGTACTTGTATCTAATATTCACCTCCTTAGTATGCCCGGTAGTCCAGTGTCTTGCAGTTTATAGAAAATGTGTGTAATTGAAGGCCTCGGAGAAACGAAAACTCTCAATTGCATGCGAGCATTCATTTTGGAAAACGTGTTGCATTGGCGATGATGTAATATAATTCACAGCATCCAAACAGAGAGGAGGAATGACCCGGTTACCATATCTTCAAGCGACTGCATATTCCGAATACCGCCAGAAAACATAATCATTATTTTGTTAAGCGTTTCATATTAAAGTGAGGCTAGAGCGGCGCTACTTAAGAATATCAGATTGTGATACATATTTTAGAGATGGAAGATTAAAGATCTGGGAAATAGAAAGCAAAACAAGAATTCAATCATAACCTTTAAAACAACATAAATGGAGCAGTTTCGGTGGGTCCTTTTGGAGAAAATACTATAAGGGAAAATGAAAACCCAGATGTTAATCACGTGTGATTTCCCTGCTTTTATTCACTCCACAATACTGACTTCTCTGGTTTACGGTAAGTGACGCTGAGTTGAAGAAAAACGTATGGTCGAGTTTATATAAACCTCCAGACAATTACGACGCTCTTTCCTCCGAAACCTTTCTTTCTCTCGCTCTCTCTCCCGTTGTCGCGTGCGGCCTCCCAGCTATTTTCATTCCTTTGATTATTTCTACAGCAACCGTTGTAGTTCTTAGTCACCATGATTTCCCTTCTGCACTGTTCTCTGATGATCGCCCAAATACTTTCTGTTACTTTTATCTTTCACTGCATTTACTAAGTTGGTCTCAGTTTTTCTCCTAAATGTTGTTAGCTCTACCTTTTCCAAATTAAGGGATATCCGTATATCAAACTATGTTCTGATATCTACTTGGATTTCGAAGTAATTTCCTCGTTAAAGTTGTTCATATTTCGTCTAACTCTAGTAATCTCTTATAATACATTCCTGGACTATGGTAAATTTTGTATAGCTGCCATACTTATTATTTTCGTTTTAAATTATTACAACTACGCCAACAAATTAAATCTAGAGAAAAAACACATCGGCGAAGAAGAAGAATTCGAAAACAAAGTACTGAATGAACAGCGAAAAAAAAAGGTGCCAATTTCCTGGTTCAGACTAGTTCACAAGACCATGATCATGAAACCGGTTAAGCAGTTGGTAAAAGAAAAAAGTAAGAGAGAAAAACTAGAGTTTCCCTTATTAGCACTGCTCGTATCGTATATGGATTTAGATCATGGGTTTATCGCCAAGGAAATACACAAAACTGAGCCTGACGTATTACTCGGTAGTGGTGAAAATTATACGTCATATTTATCCTTCAGGAACCGTAAAAGGAAGATAACAAGCAGAGTTGTACCTGAAATAAAACATTTCCTTTAGCTAAGACAATTTCCTTACTGATCAGCAGTAAGCATAAGCGACATAAAATAAACCGCGTTTTTTAATATCTTCATTCACAAAAAGTTACTGTCTTTATTCGACCATGTACACTATTTGGGAACAGAGTGAACAGTCAATCAGCTTAATATAACTGGGGGCGTATTCTCAGTGCTTATACACATATCAGCTTTACAGAAGTACACGAGCAGAATTTCAACTATGGGTATCTAAGGCGCCAACGCTCTTTATTTCCCAACAAAATGTAATATCTAAGAGAGAGAGAGAGAGAGAGAGAGAGAGAATATGTTGCCAATTTCGTGAGACCTTAGGTTAATCCTGAGTTTTCACTGTGGTAGTCGCCATTTTATCGACATCTAATTGGACTCCTCTTCTCATTGCAACAGTTCAATTTTTTTTTACCACTATTCTTAGTAAGCTACCTCCGAACGCACATCTTTCGTCCTTTCATTAGTAATAATAATAATCAATAATAATAAGAGTTTCGAAAGAGAACTTACGTTTTCCCTAATACTCTACAAATTTCTTTCTGCACCCAGAACTTTTAAAATTTCTGTGAGAAGGCTGGCGTCTCGTGCAACTTATAGCAGCAAGGCAAACCTTTCCCCAAATGCATGTGAACAAGCGAAGAGAGTGATGAACTCATCTTAAATGATGAGCGGGGGGGGGGGGGGGGGGGTGGGGGTAGTATAAGACTCGGGAAAATAAAAGCAGAATAAAAATTCAACCACAAACTTTACAACAAACGTAGTTGTGGCTATACCTGTTTCTACTATTGACTGAACAGCAGAAATGCAATTTTACGACGAAATGCACCAAACAATAAGTACTCCCCCTGGCCACCGCACCCCCCCCCCCCAAAAAAAGGAAAAGATTACAAAATTATTGTGTTCGCTTCATTCTACAGTACTGAATTTCGACACACGTGACAACCAGAGGCTTCGTGTTTGTGTAGTCAAGGCAACATCTTACGAAAAGTCATTTTGGATTATGGTCACTGGCAAACAGATATGATTCAACAAGGTAAACAACACGAAAGTGTTGTAAAAACTGTAACAGCAAATCATGAGAAACACTGAAATAAACAACCAAGAAAACTGCTATAAGAACATTAAGTACTAAAAAAAATTATCGAAAAATACAGTAAGAAACAATTAACGGTTAGCAGAAAAATGTCGTGGATACTTTAAACTTGCGTTACAACAAACGTCACAGAAGAGCAAATGATCCTATAAAGGTTGTATTATGCTCATCTTTATTTACACAAAGAAAGACATTCACCCCCATTTTCACGCCTTCATACGCTAAAACAAGATGAAATCAGATACTCAAGTCACGTGACCAGAATTTCTCCTGTCTGCTGCCTCCTGAGCAACTACGCACGAAAAACGAGAGAGAGAGAGAGAGAGAGAGAGAGAGAGAGAGAGAGAGAGAGAGAGAATTACCTAACATTTGTCCCCTGTTATTCAGTGGTAAAATGGTTTGCATATCGTCGGAGTACTGATCACAAACACGTTTTTCGTCTCTTCGGTCTCTCTATCCTAGATAGAACCCCACCAGTCGACTGACTACCCCGTAATACCTCACTACTTTGGCTAACAGAAGCATACTGGATTTTATGAAAATAAGCCATGCCGCTCTTTTCACTGGCGGGTTTAGAGATAGAACGCCGATCTCAACACTTTTGAGACGTGTGCTCAACCACTCACGCCGTGAGGCTTGAGAGAGAGAGAGAGAGAGAGAGAGAGAGAGAGAGAGAGAGAGAGAGAGAGAGAGTTGCAAGTTCAACCTGAGAGGTCAGGAGAAGCCCCAACCGCATTGGAGACCAGTAAACCTGGATTACTAACGAAAAGCTTTTCGGGAGAAGATTCCCTTCCTGTATACATAATACGTTTAATTCATGTTACGTCTTGTACATATTCGCATTCTACAGTTATATTTGTTATTATCGTTGCACTTCAACCAGAAAGGCAGTTTATTTACAAGAAACGTCATAAATTGGATTACTCTGTTAAGAAGATTTGTTTCTTGGTATAAAACTTCCGTGTTTATCTGCTGCTGTTTGTTAAAAAACTTAATGGTAATTATTCCTGGCACAGGCGTGCGGCTAGTGGTAATGCGACTTTCTTCAAAACAACATACCATATTATGACATGAATGTAATGATTTAACATACAGTAAATGCCAACAAATATGATTTTATTCTTTATTTTGCAATAGTCACAAAGTTTATCATGTGATAAACTTTGTGACTATTGCAAAAGAAAGAATAAAATTACTATTTATTAACTCAAAATGCAGGTATAACAAAAATGTGAAAATAGAACCACCATGTACATATGAGAAACAAAGGCAAGAGAGTTCGTGAAGGCGAAAAATATCAGAAAAGAACGTGTTTCGGATCACGGCAACATCTGTGTTGCCAACGGATTCTTCCAAATGTTTTCAAGTCTATCGTTGCGAGATATGCAGACAATCAGGTTTTCCTAATTCTTAGCACTTCCTTCGAGGTCAAATGCCACTTGGGATTGATAAGGGAATTGGGTTTGCTTACCAATTCGACTTTACGTGAAAAAATATGATTTTTTTCTTGATCAACAATGGACTCTACTGCCGGTCAACTAATTTGGGAGCGTTTGACTATTCCTAAAATACGGAAGACTTGCCAATACTAAAATTTCATCTCGCTATGGCTACAACGTGATCACCATAGTGTAAAAACATTACAATAACCTAACTGTAATTCATCCACGAACTGCAGCTTAAGATACATATAGAAAATAAGAGATTGTCATGTAAATTAACTTCATATGAGAGAGAGAGAGAGAGAGAGAGAGAGAGAGAGAGAGGCCTTACAAACGTGCAGGATCAACAATTAGGCATAAACATTATTGCATTGAGCAAATAATCACCAGAGTAGCAAAATACTGCTCAACAAAACACATCCTCTCATAAACATCACTATCCCCCATGCTCTTTCTTCCTATACCCCCATCCATCCATCACACCCTCACCCCCCATCTATCTCTCTCTCTCTCTCTCTCTCTCGTATATAGTAGTCTCAAATATAGTGAGATTTACTTACACTGAATTTTCTCTTCATTTCCTAAAAATAATCTCGTGTCTCAAAGTTCCCCCGACATAAATAGTGATTATAAATTAACATCGCACGGAATTTTTAATATCTAACCATGTTTTTTTCATTCTCGAACAATTACGCACTTTTATACTATTTTACAGATGATAGCTGATCAACAAGACATGGAATTTGATAATCAGCCTTGTGGTTATTGATTTCAAATTATAAACTATATTAGCCGGTCTACTGCCCTTCTAGTCTAGTTTGTTCACGTTTTATATAGATTATACGACGAGAAAGGTGGTCGGAGATAGAAATGAAGGTTGTGATGGGAGTAACTTAGAATATGCAGATGATGCTGCCTAGATCAGCAAAACGACCGCATCGTCTGCGAAGCTTGCTCGATAGAATGCCTCATAAACGTTCAGTGATGAAACTCAAAATAAATCTAAGTAAAATAGTAATGAGAACAGAGTATGCACAAAAAGACGAAATAACATTAGATAGGGAATGATGAAGCTGGACTTTCAAATGCTTTTAAGAACAATATCCAGTACAGGTTCTCCTGAGTTGGAAGTAAGTGAAACTAACAAAGGCAAGTCAGACAACGGACATGGCGAAAAAGGCTAAATAGACTGGAAGTGCTTACGAATTAAGTCCGACCTTTATTGCTACACGAACCTGAAACATGGCATCACATTGAAACAAAACGTAAGAGTTTTTGCCGCTTTCAAAAGATGGTAAGTTAGAAACGATACCATATGGTATTTCAGTACGTAACCTCAGATGATGATGAAAGTAAGATGGAGATGACTTGAGCATGTTCTTTTCACCAACTTGGTATACGTGACAGTGGAAGCTGAGCTGTGGCTTTCAAAAGAATTGGAAGACCTAGATCTATTTGGATGAAAACTATGAGATGGGCGGCTAGTGATCGAGTGGGCATTCGTAAGAAAGACTTCAGAGGCGGATTTCCTCAAACGCCCTTTCCATCACACAGTGATGGTGATGGTGATGATGATGATAAATGCGGAAACGCCTGATGTTTTAGATTTTTTGTCCATTACCAGAATACACAAACCCTAAACAAGGTACGTGAGAATTACAATTCGTTTCTCTCTGCTGCTGGGGCCTCGCACATTAACAGACATTCAATGTGTTAAATGAATTTTCCTATATATATATATATATATATATATATATATATATATATACATACACACACACACACACACACACACACACACATATATATATATATATATATATATATATATATATATATATATATATATATATATATGATAGCTATGGAATTCGAATGAGTATGATTTTAAGAGAGAGAGAGAGAGAGAGAGAGAGAGAGTTCTTAATATTGAGTTTTAATTTCATATGAAGCAATTCTCATTTACTACAAAGAACCTGACGGGAATGATTACATGAATAAAAAACAGGTTCAAGAATAAAACCAAATTTAAAATGCAGGAACACATACAAATCTAGAATTCTTCGTAATGAAATGATAATCTTTTCATGACTTTCTGAGGGCGAATTTCAACGGAAAGGATTGAATCACTGTGATATACCATTACGAAGTTGTTACGTAAGATCTAATCTTGGGCGCGCACGCTGACTCTTCAAGAATGTTTTGAAACATTTTAGACAAAAGAATGCTATTCATGATGAAGTACGTTTGTTTACAGTTACTAATGAATAGACGACTATAAATACACGCATGTAGGACAAACTATTTTAAGATTCTGTCACCCACAGTAACGTTACTATCAATTGCAACCACGCAATAAAATTTTCCAAGCTATTATTGGCACTCGCGGTTCGAAGCAAATAATTTATTCACTATATCGGACACCACTTAATCATAAGCATTTCCTAACATCAAAACTAAAGCTATGCGGTGATTGGATGGCCATGAAGTCCCTTCCGACCAATCACATCTCCAGTGTCTTAATCCTTGGCACATATTCAAGGGATCAAAGTTGTTCAACCATTTTTTTTTTTTGCGCGAGTTAAGGTATGAACAGGTGGTTTTCTCTGTGATAATCCCATAGGTGCATCTGTTGCGATATTTTGAAACTCATTTGATGGACCTTCAACATAACTCATCAACAACACTGCCATGCACATTTCTGCGTGTTAAGATTAACACATAATATTGAAGATAAAAGACACTTCCTTGATTAGGGAAAAGTAATCGTGCAAAAGAAATCAATAATTCTTATACAGAACATTCTTATTTATTTAGACAAAATATAGTATAACTGTGGTAGGAGGCCAACATCTGCTTCAACGTTTGGTTATTGGTACTGTAATGACCTAGGCTGTCAAGGAAACATTTGTCCAAAAGGAGAGAGAGAGAGAGAGAGAGAACAATGGAAACACAACCTAAAAGCTCATAAATAATCAATAAATCTTAAAACTCAGGCTATAAAGTCTAGCACTGGGCCACTTTCAGTTATTCAGCACTTGAGAGAGTGAAAAGTTGGAGTGGTGGACGAGAAGAAAGATTCAGGAAATCAAGATGAAGCACAACCATCTATAAGTAAATCGGGAGAAACACAATCGTTGCTTTAAGAATTAAAAATGAGAAAGGTTGGACAGCACGGTGATGGACAGGAGGCGGGTACAAAAGTAAAGAAAAAGTTAACAAGTGGTGGGTCAGAGCGAGGCTTTACTGTGTCTACATGATGCTAGTAGCTATTTCCAGTTCTGCCGATAATTATGAATCAGTAAAATAAAAAAGAAAGAAAGAAAAAAAAACTGATTGCCGTAGAATGAAAATGATTCGAACTTCGAGAACTTTTCACTCTTCTCAGCAGCAAGGGTTATACAATGACGTCACAGGAGTAACCCCCCTTCCCTAATCAAAAGAAATACATTATCTCAAACCGACTTGCCAAATTTAGCCCAGCCGAACTGCCAAAAAATTCCTGGTGGCATTTGAAACTCCCTCTTGCATAACCGGCCAGAACATAAAAGGGCCAACCACAGTAGAAACTGTCACTTTTTACTACTCTTTCTTTTGATTTAAGTTATAGAGCGAGGTGTAAGCTACACCTTAATTCCTCTTTCTTTCAAAAGTGCTCACAACCTAAGGCAAGTGCTTGGACTATTCTAATTGGAAGAAAATCGAACATGTCACTAAACACACAAAAGGGATACAGACAGAAAATAGCAAACGTAAACACAAGAGAGAAAACGAGAATCCTCCACAAATTTGTCCTCCAGAGAACTGCAACACAAGTTTTTTTTTTTTTTTTTTGCACTTGTTCATTCTTGTAACTATGATTATTTTCTTATTTTCTTGATATCGTGATTCATTTATGAAGAAATCTGGGCAGATACCTAAGCCATTCCCAATTTTTATTTTCGTGAAACAACAGAGGTTCTGGAGATGTGAATTCTATTAGTAGTCAAATTATTATTACTACATAAATAAATTATTATTAAAATGAGAGAGAGAGAGAGAGAGAGAGAGAGAGAGAGAGAGAGAGAGAGAGAGAGAGAGAGAGAGAGAAAGCTACTCCAATGCCGTGATTAAGTGCAGAACAAACAGGATTGTCAAGTGGCAAAATGCGACTCTGCCGTGAGGAAATGAAACGTCTCTTAAAAGGTTTCTTTCTCGTGCATAAGTGTAGGCAAAATAACACGCTAGTCAGCGAGGGAGTAGTACACCTCTTCCAAAGTCAGTTCTAGATTCTCTCTCTCTCTCTCTCTCTCAAGTTGAAGATACAGTTAATAAAACCATAAAATATCGCTCGTAATAAAAGTACACTCCAAAAGAAAAACTAAAAAAGGCTGAGCTACAGACAGTGTAATGACTCGGTGACAGTTTGACTTTGAAATTCAGTATCTATTTATAGTGGCGGGACAGGCACCGACATCTCATGTGACGCCAGCAAAGATCAACGAGATTTGGCTTCTTCCTTTCTCTGGGGTTGGTCCAGATCACTCACTCTCCTTTTGTTACTGCAATTCACTTTTGATTTCACACATGTAAAAAGGGTGAGTTTATTGAATAAGAAACAGCAACTAGGTTCGGAGTCTCGGGATAAAGAGAAATCGAGGTTTGTTAATAGTTCTACGAAATAAATGGGAAATTGAACGGACAACTATCTAAATCTTATTGAAAATACATTCTCGGTATTCAGGTCATATGTAAGGCCAAGATTTTATAAGCCTGTGAAAATTGCCAAAAGTGTGGCTGAACATAGATAGGACTAATTTAATTTCAATACCTAATAGTATAAATTTCCGGTAAAATGTATTTTGTAATTCATAGCTAAGGAAACATTATCAGTCAGAAAGATCTACTATCATTAGTGCAAATATGACAAATATATAAAGACTTACGTTAAAAGTATAAGCAATTCGAGACAAATCACAATTTGAAAGGGATTTTCGAATTTTGATTATGAATTCTTCTGAAAGGAAATTCAACTCCTCAGTTCAGTTATTTGGGGTAGACAAGGATCAGTACCACGTTAACCTGAGAAAAAAATAACAACAAAACACTAAAGAAGAAAAATAACCGTTACATATAACGAAATCAGTTACTGACAGCAACGTTCGACGAACATTATCACTGACGTCACATCCGGTCGAACAGATCCGGAGAGAGGGAAATTTAAAATTTGGCGCTAAACCATCTCTCCAAATTTTTATGATTGCACATTTATAGTACACGGTACGAAAAGTAAATAAAGTAAAATATAAAAACAAAACTCAGGAAAATTACAACGTTGAAACATAACTCCCATACGAACCATGCAAATATTTCAATTTTCCAAGTCTATGTTATGGAAAAATTTGTATTTTACCGATTTACAAGGTTGCTGTTCCCAAATAACTCTAGTACTCTGACGGTAATATTCTATGCAATTTCCTCGAATGAATATCATTTCTAAAAACAGCATTTCTTGAAATCCTCCTTTCCATAAACTTATTCGAACTCTGATACAACATACAATGTTCTTTGCAGACAGATATTATGCCAGCACGGAAGCAATCATACCTTAACCACAATGTAGACAAATCATTATATAGACAACAACTAATAATAATAATAATGATAATAATAATAAAAGAAATTAATTACAAATATACCACGATCCTGGGCACCGACTTGGCGTCGAGAGTACCCAGACAATTTTTTTGGCATGGTCTACAAAGTTTTCTCTCTCTCTCTCTCTCTCTCTCTCTTCAGTTTTGCCTTGGGCACACGAACAAGGAGCCGAGAGGCTACTGCTCTTCCTGGCAGTCGTTACGTCACCTATGATGATTTTTCAGAGTGAGGGCGCGGGTACGGTCTTGCACTAGTTGAAGGCGGTTTTCCTGCCAACCAACTTAAATAAGTCACGAGGCAGGGCAGTTGCAACGACGAGATCATTAAGAAATAAATGTGCACGGTACAACTGCTGTTCATATACATAAAAAGGGGTTCAATTTCATGGTAATAGTTTTGTTTTAAATTTTACCTATTTTTTCTAAGAACCCAAAATTACTTTAATGCCATTCAAATTTCCGTAGCCATTTTTCCTTACAAAATGAGGGGAAAAAACGACCACAAGGCCAACCGTTTGTCTACTTTTGGAAAAAAAAATGACAAAGGAGCATGAAGATGTGGTACCACTTTTACTTGAAGCCCATAAAAATAGGCTAAACATCTCAGGATGCAGTAAGAACCAGTCAACTTTGATAAAATTCTGCATGTAATACTGTTAAAATTGTAAAATATTGTATATTTTCTCTAATAAAAGATAAAAAAAGTCAGAACCAAAGCCTGAGGCGCTTCTTTTAGGATTACGTGATCATAAATAATGGGGTTTTCATGAAAATATTTATAAGTTCAGGAAGCTGAGTATCATGACCGCTTCGAAAACTGCAAATCAAAATGTCTTTACTCTCAGTAATCTAACTACTGTATGTCATAACACATTATAAATATCTATTTTCAGTGCCAGAAAATATCAACACAACACTGATATCTCATCATTTTTGCTCCAAGGACAACTTCATTAAACATTAGAACTTTACCCTCCCTATGCCTTCTCCCGCTCTGAGAAGGTGGCTCCAGGTTTAGCTCTCAGTTTATCTGCAAGTCTTTTGAATAAGGTCGTTAGACCCACAGTATCTTTTTTGCTACCCACCACAATCGTCTAACTAGTTGGAACTGATGCATTGCATAAGTCAACACGAAGCGCCCCTGTAACCAAGCTTCCCCATTTGCAAATCCTTGCCGAGTGTCCCTGCATGGGACCATTCCCTCGGTAGACGAGATTGCTTGGCTAATATCACGGGAAAAATTATACACACACACACTATATATATATATATATATATATATATATATATATATATATATATATATATATGGTGAGAGAGGCAAAAGCATTGAAAAAAAATATAAAGAAAAAATAGCACTGCGTGGTCAAGACCAACTGTACCAGCTGAATTTGGTCATGTCGTAATCTATAAAATACATTTAAAAAAAGGGCGGGGGGAGAGAGAGTGGGGCGTAATACATGAAAAGGTTAAAGAGAAAAATGATGTACAGCAAGAGATTATTCCGAGGCAAGTAGTGGAAAGAAGGAAATCGCCTACTTGTTGTCTGTAAGCCTACACACAAATGCTATATGAGGGCCAATAAAATTGGCCAACGGACTGCTAGTTCACTTATTTATATTTGTGCTTAACTTCAATGAAAATAAGCATTGCCCAGAGGTCAACAATGAATATGACTAAGATATCTACTATTTACCAAAAGTTTACAGAAACACCACTCTTGTTAGTAATTCTATCGCAATTAAAACACCAGTCAGTGTAATTTCGTATTCGATAACAACATAAACGACAGACTAAAATTACTATCACACAGCAACAACCTATGGTAAAACGCTTTGAGTCATACTCTCTCTCTCTCTCTCTCTCTCTCTCTCTCTCTCTCTCTCTCTCTCTCTCTCTCTCTATATATATATATATATATATATATATATATATATATATACATGCACGTGTCATTCATTTTCAATTTCAGTAAATACACATACAAACTAGGGTTAGGCCTAGCTATATCAAAAAAAATATCAGGAAGCAAATATTGAATCGCGACAGAACAAAGAATACAGTATTTCATCGTAAACATAACGCCTTACTATATCTATTAAAAAATAAAACACGAACAAAAATGTAGGTACTGTACTTACAAAGTAACAAGTGGATATCATGCTTAAAAGATTATTCAGAGAGCCAGAGCCCGATCAGTCAGTGGAAAAAACTCTTGAGTATACACTTTGTTTCTTTGCTGGTTCTCTCAGCTGGCAGCTACCGACCGTGTGGCTAGACTACCGTTTGCTGTTGATGCAACTGCGACTGGCGTTCGAGTGAGGCGGCAGACCGGTGTGTGCTTACGAGTTTTCTCTCCCGCTTTCTTCCCGATTACGAAAGGTGCCGTTTAGCCAAGGTCCCTGAGAGAGTACTAAACCAAGGTCGTCCTCTGGTCAATGCCTGGCCTCCAGTAATGCTATAGTACCTTATGCGAAAACGAAGGCAAGTGAGCTTCCAGCTGGAATGCCGGCGGCAACGCTACTGATGAGGGGAGGTGAGCTACGGGTGGACCGACGTGAGCTAGAGTCACCGCTACACTAGTTATTTTCCCTCTCTCTTACCTTCTTCATTCCCCCCTCAACTGGTTTTACCGGTGGTGGGGAGTCGGGAAGGGATCGGATGAGCTGGGTGTCCGTGGAGGGGAGAGGAAAGAGCCAGAGAGGAACGAGGAGGGGAAATATTACCACATATACATGCGCACCACGCCCACAAGCTCCCTCGAGAACCTCGAATTAGTCTCTTTTATCCCTCTGTTTCTTCTCGCAAATCTCACGGTGACAAATTTGTATACGCAACGTCACATAATTGCTTAATATCAGGAAATGCCACCAAAATTGAGATCATTTTTTTCCCTCTTAGCAACTCAGCGTTTCCTCCTGTATGAAAGATTGGTGTCCCCCACCGCTCCCCCAACCCCCCTTCCCAGCATTCTCTGAGTCTACGCGCACAGACTTCCGCTCGTGGCATGCTATCTCAGAGTCGTTTAGAAATGCTGTCTGCTTTGAATGCACGATGCTAGATGGGCTGCTCTTAAGAAAATAAAGACAATGTTCCTCTTAAATATTAAGAAGTAGTTTTATGAAGGAATAGGAAGATAAAGTAGTACCAAAATTCAAGCGTGAATCCGTGATTGCGTACAGTAGGCGCATAGTATAAGCAATTCAACGTCAAATGTTACTGATTTAATCATTATTCCGTATTTAGTCATTAAAATTTTACGATACATATTTGTTAAAGTGCGACAGAAATAGCTGCAAACAATGACATTTCTTTATTAATAATATACAAGCATGTACTATAATATATGCAACTGCTAGTGAAATTGTGCGCAAGTTTAAATCCTGATTTTTTTTTTTTTTTTTTAACTTTAGTTTAACCAGACCACTGAGTTAATATTAACTCTCCTAGGGCTGGCCTTAAATCCTGCTACACAGACACAATGAATCCAAGTTAATATTTAACTCGTCCAGCCTGAGGATTTCACCAGCGGCTCCTAAATAAGAGGGCAGAAGAAAAAAAAAGATACCTAAATTTCGGGACGGGAATTGCCATCGCGACCCTCTCGTATATCACCATCAATTTTGACTTGGGAGTACTCCTGTATAAATCGCTATATTACTCATCATGGGCAAAACATATAAGAACTCAGTATAGTCTTAGTTCATAGCGAAGAGACGTTAACAAAGGGACATCTATAAATATAAGGTAAGTTAAATTACCAAAAATTGAAAACGCACACTGGGCAATGTCCGATATCATGAGAGTATGCTCAGAATTTAATGAGAAGTGCAACATGTCTGGGCAGCTGATAAGGCGTGGGTGCTCACACTTAAATGTAAATGTTACAACCACTAGACCATTCGTCTTTTTGGTGTTTATGAATGCAGCTCATAAGAAATCATTTGACAGTCAAAAACTGCATACTGATTACATTGCGAATTGCAAAAGAAGACTGCTAACTTATTAACTGCTTTATATAACCAGAATATCATTTCATGAACCCGTATGCTAGGACCGGTATGTAGCCAAACTTCTGACTGAAAAAAAAAAAAACTTATTCGATATGAATTTCACAATGTGAAGTAAAATCAATGCTATTTTTCATCAAGTATAAGAAAATACGAACAACACTGGTTCATTTTCATGAATCTGCAACTATTTTGTCTCAAGGCAGAATAAAATTACAAATTAAGTAAAGACGTTAACGGTCCCTTAACATGCACATTCTATGTCTAGCCTAATTGAACGAACTGCAAGACAGTAACCCTTTAGAAAGATCATGCAAGAGAGACTCGGTAGTCGACATTTTATTACTGGAAAACATTTTTCGATCTCGCATCAGCTCGATTATTTTGATTTACGTTCGTGTGCATTAAGTCCATCAACTCTATTTCTAAATTCACTCACCTCTCCATTGAACACAACATTAAATCATCTGGGATATAACAAAGCAACGCCTCAAACCCACTTTTAACACCAGACTGGACAATCGTTCCAAGATTTACTACAAATCTTTATTCTAAATAATATTTTGAATTTCCTCAGAGGCCACCAAATTTATATCTCTTTGAGACATTGACTCAAAATGATTTTTATTCTCATTTCTCCAGATATTCCAGTCCTTTCCAATCAGCCCATTCGTTTCACATTCATTCAAGATCAAATCGACCATTCCTTAGTAACACTTTGGTCTTCTCCTTCCAGCGGTGACCGTGGAAGCACACATTCACAAACTACAATTTAGTTACCATTTTCATCTGCAGTCTTTTAAAACAAGCATAATTGTATTATTTCAGAGTGCATTCATTTTCAGGCAGATCATTTCTTTTGCCACATTCAGCCTGAACTTATTTCAGATACACATTTTGTAATTTATACCACTCACAAACACAACCCTTTCTTCCTTCTTTCAGCTGATGCTTTATTTTCATTCGTTTCCGCAACACTTGACATCGGTGCATTCACCATAATTCAGTACATTTGTTGAATGTTTGCTGCCATAGCTAAATCCTCCTTGAAATTAAGTCTTTTAGTAACGTTTTCCAAGGCATTTCTTGTCAGATTTGCACTATACAAATAGCAACATGACTGCATCACACATATTTCTCTTAATCTTCTAATCCTGACTGTGCATCTCAGCTAGAAAAAAAATATATACAGTATATAAATATTATATATACATATATAATACACGCAAATATATATATATATAATATATATATATATATATATATATATATATATATATATATATATATATATATATAATACAGACATGCACTGAGAATACAGATATATCCAGATGCTAATTTTCTGTATTCATTATGTAGATGTAAAATTTCGTGTTTAAGATTTTTCGATAGATAAGGAAGTCCATTCCTCGTAGAATATACGGCTATGGTTGCAGTCTGTATAAAGAGATATAAGAAGAATCCGAGCTTGTATTTTATTCGAATGCACTGAACTGAAAAGTGAAGTACACTAATTTGACACAATAGTCGTAAGAATGCCAAAATGATTGTAAAAGCAAAGGGAATCCTTGTCAATGGGCAAATGAGAAATAACTGCAACTTTATCCGTGTGCTATCATTAGCACACGGATAAAGTTGCACACGTGTAAGATTAGAAGACTAAGAGACAGATTAAAGTAATCACGTTGCTTTCCGTGAAGACAAGAATTTGCAAGAAAGATATGGATAGATGATTATGTTAGCTATAAGCATGATTTTACCTAATTTTGTAAAAACGTGGGAAGGCTTGTGGAGCGGCGCTTACTTAGAAACTTCATGGAATGAAAGGTTCATTGAGTAATTGTCTGTTATGATGCCATTGTGCTGGACAGTCGAGACGGAAAGAATGAGTCTGCATACACGTGGAACTTCAAACGTTTTCAATCAAGCTGACAGAAACTTGTTGCTGGGAGTAGGTACTGAGGACAAGGTGCGGTTGAGAACATTTTCCTTTGAAATGATACTAGTTAGAAAGCAAGTGGACATGACAATAAACTGTCTGGTATAAAAGAAGGTGTGAAGAAATGTATGTAGTGACCTTATGTTTATTTAATGCTTTATTGGACATATTGTAGAGGTATTCTGCTTTATAGATTATATTGGAGACTGTCAATGGTGGTGGATCTAATTGCACTATTTTAGTATAAGTCTGTGTGTGTGTGTGTGTGTGTTTTTTTTTTTTTTTTTTTTGGGGGGGGGACAACAAGAAAAAGAACCAGACTAGTTTGCTTTCCGCCCATACAGGCCAGGTACTGGAACATACAGCAGTCATCCGGACTGCTGGGTTTCAAGGGTTTTAAAAGTGTGAAAGTTTATGGTGAAAATAAGTTTTCCAGAGTAAATGAATGTCAAGTTTGTCAAAGATGGAAATTCCGGTTCCGCATGACTATTTGGCAGAAGCTTCTCGACAAGATGGAAGAATGGTCACGAATGAAGATAATATGAGTGTGTTTTGTGACATTGAGAAATAAAAGTCAAAGGAGGCAATACTTGAAGTGGAATTTAGTATTCAAATAAGTCTTCGAACAATGAAAAGCTTTCTGTTTTATATTCTGAGAAAAATAATATAAATAATTGAATGGAAATTCAATAAACTTTGTCACGACCCTAATATATAGAAGAGAAGACCTAAGTGTACGTAAGATAGGCGAACGCATCTGTCAACGCAAAGGGTAACGTTGTATAAAAAGGGAGTGCACAGATTAAATAGGGAAAATTTCAGGAAAAGTTACAAGATAACTATCGATGTTGCAGTTTACTTGCGAACTGGGATCAACTGCTGCTGCTGTGTTCTTTTCATGGAATAACAAGGCTTAATTCTCTTTAAATCTTTGAGCGTGTAGCAAGCTGTAGACACTTTTAGTTTGAATCATACCTTCGACTCAACTGTCAAAAAATAAACAGGACAACGATTGTGACTCGTTTTGATGAAAAGGCCTTCGAGGTGGGATATGCAAGTTTTAGCGAAAAAAGGGGAAAATCACGGAAGACAACTAAAAATACCAGTTCCCGCAGCGGGTGACAAAAGGGCAATTCTAAGAAGTGAGTCTACAATACCTCACTAAAAGACTAATGGTAATTCGGGGCTCAATGAAAGACATCAAGGACTGCGATAAAGTTCCCGGAAGCCTGCCACTTAGGATTTTGCTCATTCTTTTGAAGGAACAAAATAGTATGAAATTATATGGAAACAGCGGCGATGTTAGCAAATTTTTGTGAATGCAATGACCCTTTGAGGCGCAGAGGCTACTTGGATCAATAAGTTAAGAATGCTAACATGCCTAGACTACTTCGTTTATCATGCACGTAAATCAGATGTGGTATGTATCTTGCCAGACTTTGGGTTTTTCCGAATTTTGCCTATTATTCCAAAGCCATTCTCAGTTATCAACTGACAAGGATGCTCTTCCTTCTTGCATCTCAGATGTAATTTTATTACGATCATTCTGACAGAATACTGTATGTCAGTCTTTAAGACTTACGGAGAGTTATTGCTAAAATTTCATCAGTAAATGACACCATTTCACAATTTGATTTATAACGCGTCACTTTAAAATCTGCAGTGCACTGAACTGAAAAGTGAAGTACACTAATTTGACACAATAGTCGTAAGAATGCCAAAATGATTGTAAAAGCAAAGGGAATCCTTGTCAATGGGCAAATGAGAAATAACTGCAAATATAATGTTGTTTCGCGTCACCAAGGGCATTGAGAAAATTGAAATACGGAAGCGGGTTAGGATGATTATGGGCATATGCACAAGGACGAAGAGGAGCTTTGACTTCATTTATTGGTCTTCCTCATCCTGAAAACTTTGCAAATTTCTCTTAATTGGAAGTTTTCGTGGCAAGAACCTAGTTAAGAATTTTATTTCAAAGTCTGGATCCTACTACGTTGAAAAACAAAATTTTTATTTTTTGTGCAGATCGCAGTACCACCATTACTACGTAAAACCTTTATTACTTTAACAGACACAAAATACGAACAATCTTTTGTCTGTTTTGATGGATGCTGCTATTCCTCAAAAAAAAAAAAAAAAAAAAAAAAAGGAAGAGCCATAAGAATCTTTGGCAACAGGATCACTACTTTCAGGCAGAGCCACCATGAGAATGATCTCGTATTTGTTATTGCCATGAGATTCACTCTTTTCGAGGATTGCTAAAAGGCACTCTGATCCAAACGTGATACTCAATCTAGTTTTGACACTGCTCTAATAATTATAATTGACTTTCTTGTCAGCTGCTAGGAAACTCAACCGGAGTGAAGCGTTCTTCAGGCGTTTAAAAATTCCATTATTCTAACAGATATAATCTAAATTCATGTGTGGTATTATTTACTGTCATGTGAACTTTCGAACTGACCACAAAAATATGAAAAATTAATCGAAATGATTCCAAGCCCGACACTAAAGTACAGCTTCTTTTAGCTATTTTAGACTTTTCCCATTAAACAATTATTCAACAATGCTTCTTTAAACGTGATTCAAATTAGGTTTTCAAAATGCCATAAGCCACACGATATATCCAAGGAGAGGCAAGCATTTCTTCTAATAGTTGAGGTACTACCTCTAGAGGACTGCTAACGCTTTTAACAACGTCTGCGACCCACTACAAAAGGATATAGTAGATAATTTACCCACTGGTGAAGAGAAGCGGATTGAGTTTTAACGTCAAGGTCGCTGAAACCGATTCGAAACCCGGTCATCCTGCTTCTTGGGGAAGTTTGGACATACAAGGCTAATACCCTTACAAACGCGCACATATATACACATTCAAATACATACATACATGCATGCATACACACACACATATGTATATATATTCACACACCAAATAAAGATATAGTTCTATATTACAGTATATGGAGATGGAAACTAACTAATGAAATCCATTTTCTTTAAGGACTGCATTAAGTTAGAATAACCCAAATTAAATTCGATAACGACAAACGGACAAAGAGAAAGGATCAAAATTGTTCGAATAAAGAAATGCGAATTGGTAAATAAACTAAACCTAGGTCACCAAGCAATGAAGGTTGAAGGTTACTGTCCTTTTATATTGCAGTTGTTCTTGGGAAAGCCTGTGGACCCTTGGAATATCGCTTAACAATCTCGTGATTTTGCACTTATGAGAATAGGACACCCGTAACCTTGCGACAGACTTTTTAACCTTTTTAAAGCTTCAACTTACATGGCGTCACCACAACAATGATCCCGTTTGCATGCACGTGAAACACACGAGATCACAGCGCCATCTTCTGACGGCCATAAAAACGCTGCTTTTGTTTTTTTTAACCTCGTCTTCCTTTACACAGCATGAAAAGCTCCTCTTTTTTTTTTTTTTTTGCCCGTATTTTCTTTCTTCCTCGGACAACATAAAAACGTCGCCTGTTTTTCAACCGTAATTTGACATTACCCTTACAAGATTCTCAGTAACGTCAGCCAACTGCTAAAGTGATGAAGAACAGTTAAAACTAATTAGTGAGGAACTCTCGCCCATCAGAACAAGAAAATAGCAAAGTAAAGAGATTTATTAATGAAGATTAGGTTGAAGGAGAAGACTGAAGACTTTAACTGACCGAATATCGTCATCTTCCTGAAAATAGAGCTT
>NC_087210.1:44613207-44615707 GCF_015104395.2 Macrobrachium nipponense | reverse complement strand
CCAGACATACCTCACACACACTGGTCAGCCACACTATTACGCTGTCACAATTTCGCTGCTAAAATCAAAATAAAATTGATCTGCATTTCAAAAAGTGGATCAGCCAGCCACTCATATGGATACAAAAACGTTTCGAGAACTAAATTAACCAGTAGTAATCCAAAGCACTATGAACTCACACAAACTAAACTTTAATGGCTAATTTTTTAAAAGATTAAATAAATAGCCACTAGGTCTGTCCCACTATTATACCTTCATTTACTTTGTTTTCCTTTTAATTCCTCAAAGCCATCTGGACCAACTTCCTTGATTCTAACTTAGAAGCCTGATTCTTTTTAGTCACTCATAAGCCCCCTAAAAAAAAAAAAAAAAAAAAAAAAAAAAAAAGGGCGTGCAGCTTATTCTATGCATCGAACATTAACGGCCACTCAAACGATAATAGGTAAAATTCACGGAATTTATCGGTTTCAGCGTCAGGCGATTCACACTGAATAATTCAATATTCCATCATTGATTTCCATAATCCAATGTACTATGACATGCTAGCATATAAAAGTATCACCTAAAAATCTCACACACAAAAATTTTGAGAGAGAGAGAGAGAGAGAGAGAGAGAGAGAGAAACCAAGGTTATGTATCTTAAAATATCAAACGACATGACTGAGGGTTGGAGGCGACGTGCCAAAATGTATCGACTTGAGGACGTTGACGAAAGAAAGGATGGACACGAGGATCAGAATCTAGAAGCACGGACAAGCGAAGATCTCTATATTATATCTAATAACACGCAATGTCTAATTATATCATTCTTACTGTGTGAAACATCTAGAGTCGACCGGTAATAAATTCCCACGTCTAGACTTGACGTCGTCCAGCCTCTTCCACCGCCAATCCTCCTGCAATTAGGCGGAAGAAAGGTATAGTACCTTAGTTCAAGCTTCTGAACAGCAGTTATAATCAACTGAAAGGGATCATCTAACAATATGAGTCCTGTGTTAGTGAATATTGAACTACATGGGTCATATTCAGTCGCTGTCTCGACGCTTTCGCTTAGAAATGACATGTTTGACGTTTATGAAGAAACCAACGATAAAAATACATTATACATAAAAGGTTTTGAAACATAAGAATAATGAATGGCAATACATATACTGCAAATATAAATAGAGAAACGAGGTCCTGTGTACGGATGTGAAACGTTTACACACAGGACCCGTTAACAGGGTGCTTATCAATGTTCATCTTCAGATTTTGTACCCTATGAAGATTTTAGCCTTAAAATGAAAGTGCAAGATGTATTTGCATATACTTTTCGCCGAGTAATTCAAAGGCTCCGTTAAACATCAGCTAATGTGATAAGATTGAAAACCTTGACGCGCCAGTGTCACTAAGATTTTCACGTGATGGCATACACAAGCGTCATTAAGCATAAGGCCTGTTATTTTCTTGCTCCGATTCAGACTTTATATACAGCTGTAAAAAGTTAACAGACTATTTATATACAGCTGCCAAAATTCCGCGTTTCGCTTTAGGGTTGGTTTAGTAGTGTTTTCAGCTTCATCAGCGCTTCTTTTAACTGTCGTAATTCAATACATCTGTCCGATAAAGATCTGTTGGCCTTTAAGAATTCTCTCTCAGCAACAGACAGCTGTCGAGCACATATAAATGAAAACCTAACATCATTTTTGTTCAGATTAACTGATGTGAAGATTCTGTTTTTGCCCTTTGCATCAATGATGGCGAATATTTGTCCACACGTACACACACATACACACTCACACACATATATAGTATCTTCTTCTTCTTCCTAGCTTAAACCAATTTTTATATGGGGTCACCGTTGTGAATGAGTCGTCTCTATCGATTTCTGTCCTGTGCCTAGTTTTCATTTATACCTTTTAATACCACATCTCTATCTTGGTCTTCCCTTCTTCCTTCTACTGTATATACGTATATATGTCTGTATACATACGTATGAATGTATAAAGCATCTAGAAATGCGGATACATGAATCTGTTTATATGTACGTTTACATCGATATTAATACAAACTGGGAGTAAGGCATAGGGCCGAACCCGAGAAGCCGAACGGAAATGAATACGAACGGACAAGAAGAGGAATGGACATGATGCCGAATGGCCAGGATTCCGAATGGACAGGATTCCAAATGGACAAAATGCCGAACAGACATGAGGTCGAATGTACAAGCAAGTCGAAACAATCTTGGGTGAGTCGTAAACTAGATCATTACTACACACCTTAAATGGATAATTACCAATTTCATTGCTGCTAACAAGAAAAGCAATTTTCCTGGATTTCGTTAAGACAGCACAAGTAAGAAGAAAGCTTCTTTTAACTGGTTATTCCTACGTTGTGGATACAAAGGTTAATGGCACCACATGTTGGTGGTGTGGAAAACGCAAGCAGTGTAGTGCTAGACCTAAGCTATTGATGATGAAGTACAAGATTAAGCGTGTGATCATTCTCATCCACCTGATGG
>NC_087210.1:44470707-44605707 GCF_015104395.2 Macrobrachium nipponense | reverse complement strand
AAAACACAATCAACCGTAAAAGCTTACTGATGTCAGTTACTTACTTATTTATAATTGTCCTCCGTATCTAAACCATCATCAACCTCGCCATTTGTTTCTTCATACCATTTCTTACAGCCGACCTTAGCTACTCTAGCGTCAGTTCACTATCTATAAAGCTTTCACAACATTTTTCTTAGCTTGCGTGAGGCATAGAAGAAGGAACATTAATGGAGCCAAAACGTTATTTCCCGCTCAGTCACACGTAAACTAGTATTTCATACAAAATCGTTTTTAAAACAGTCCGATAACGTCGCCCTTTCCTCTTTAAAAAAAGAAACTGAACTGAAACAAAGCTCACAAATCCCTGAATGGTGAACCAACAACACATTGCCCGTCTATGGAGCAGAATACATCCCTTTATTGAACACAATCAACCGTAAAAGCTTTATTGAACACAATCAACCGTAAAAGCTTACTGATGTCAGTTACTTACTTATTTATAATTGTCCTCCGTATCTAAACCATCATCAACCTCGCCATTTGTTTCTTCATACCATTTCTTACAGCTGACCTTAGCTACTCTAGCGTCAGTTCACTTAATAATCAAATTAGTCATCTATAAAGCTTTCACAACGTTTTTCTTAGCTTGCTGTAGGCATAGAAGAAAAAAAAGGAACATTAATTGGAGCCAAAACGTTATTTCCCGCTCAGTCACACGTAAACTAGTATTTCATACAAAATCGTTTTTAAAACGGTCCGATAACGTCGCCCTTTCCTCTTTAAAAAAAGAAACTGAACTGAAACAAAGCTCACAAATCCCTGAATGGTGAACCAACAACACATTGCCCGTCTATGGAGCAGAATACATCCCTTTATAATGAGTTACCACACGCATCGTAACAACCATTGTGGCTCATCATTCACAAGAGACAATAATTACACAAGACGATGCCAGAGGAGCAGTGCCAGAAAAGATGAGATAATGCACGAGTATCATGGCGGTGCTTTAATGTGCAAGGAACAACTTCAAGGGAAGAAATGGACGATGATGAAAAGTCCGACTTCACTTCACTGACTTCCCCCCCCCCCAAAAAAAAAAAAAGTGGGGGCGAAATCCGATTCTCTCCTCTGATGCAACAGCTCTCGATCGCTGGCGCACCGCCTTATATCTTTCCGTCTCAAGACTTCCACATATAATGTTATCGGAACTTTCAATAGCAACTGAATTGCACCATAATCTCAAACATTTTACCATGAGGAAATGACCAAATATCGCTCCTGTTTTTATTCCTTCGTTTTCATAGTTGAGTTCATCGATATATTTCCTCTTCGTGACTAACAAGAACAGGGTTGAATGGTTCCTCTTATATTTATTCCAGGTTAGTATTAAACGGGACCTTATTTCGGAAATATGACTTACAAATAAACAACAACAGAATATATATTATACATTATCCTATATGAAAATGAGCGAAAACACTTTACAAATGATAATGGAGACATCAAATGGATATTCTAAAACAAAATATTTACACTTATTGGGGGTCGCTCTTATCTCTGCCCTATACCATGGTTCAAGTTCATGACGCCATCCTTATGATAAATAACTTCAGTAAACTTTGGAAATTCATTTTCTTCAAGTCAGGCTTAAAAATCATTTGAGAACATATCGGTACAAAACACCATTTTTATTCAGCACTGAAGAGATGATGTCATAGTTCGACATGGTTTGTGGACATATACTCGAATAATTATACATATTTAGTGTTAAAGATTAAAAGCTGTAATTCTATATTAAAAGAAGGGAATAGAACGATATATATATATATATATATATATATATATATATATATATATATATATATATATATATATATATATTATATGAGAGAGAGAGAGAGAGAGAGAGATGAGAGAGAGAGAGAGAGAGAGAGAGAGAGCTGTCAATTATAGCTGATACAGTTTGGTAGCTATAGAAGTTGACAAGACACCGAATTCAACAGGAGACCGGAAAGACCCACGAACAAAGATTGCATCAGCCTTGCCCAGGTGAGGCATGATCGCCGCATGGTCCTTTGATGTAGAAAGCATGCGCCATGCGTGTGTTCGTGGTGTTTAACGGATTCGACTTATCGTGCGGCAATTACTGATGGATGATGGATGCTTAATCACGAAGTTTTAGACCAGACTCATTTATGCGCAAGCAGCGCACTGAACCAGCAAACTGCTGGCATCACATGGGACTGACGCTAAAAGTGATACCGTTGAAGTTGACACGTAATTCCCAGCTAAAGAATTTCATTCTATAGTAGGATGCAAGGGAACCAGCAGTCAATGAGAGAGAGAGAGAGAGAGAGAGAGAGGAGAGAGAGAGAGAGAGAGAGAGAGAGAGAATAGTAGTAGAGCACTGGGTGAGAGTTAGAGGAGTTCAGTGAAGAGAAAGGGTCAGTTATGCCACTAAATATATTTAGTGTTCATCATCACTACGAGAAAAAATTCATTACAGTCCACTATTCCTCAGACGTTAACAAATGTTAAAACCGACTTTATAAATCTGTTGTATCGTCTGCCCAACACCCGACCGCCCAAAGAGAAGAGGGAATAACACCCAAACTTCCTTTGCACGGCATACTGTGAGCCGTACTAAACGTTCTCTGTATCGCTCCTTAGGTGTCAACCACATTTCTTCCCGCCTTTTATTTCTCATCTGTTCGTTTCGGTTTCCTCTCACTTTGTTGTCCAACTTCTTTCAGCTTTGGCTTGCTCCAGTTTTCATGTATCATTTTAAGTCCAAAACCATCTTTAGAGGCATTCCTAATAAGAGTTTTTTTTTTTAAACTCAATAATAATAATAATAATAATAATAATAATAATAATAATAATAATAATAATAATAATAATACAAAACGTCCTCATCATCATTTGACGCCAAGGCCACGTGCACATGTGAGACATAATATGATTCGAAAGGAATGAACGTAGTCGACACTTCTGAGTCCAAACAAAGAAACAAACTGAGGAATGTCGAGACGTTGGCTACGGAATAATCCACACTATCACGAAAAGTAGGCTTAGCATCGAATGAATAGCTTACGAACTGGATGACTTAAGGAAGACGTCACATGTAAGTTACTCTACAACGATATTTCTAAATACTGATAAGCCCTGCTATATTTGATTATGAAATCGATGAAGTTAAAAGTCAAGAGGCTGAAATATCGATTTGTGAAAGGAAACACCTATCTTATCACAACACCCACGTCTCACAGGTTGAGTACAATAGACTCATTCACTTGGCAGCGTAATGCTCATTCATACAGAACTGTGTGCATTTGTAGTCTAATGTGCTCTAATAATGATGTTGATCATTCAATAAAATTTACCAGCGAAGCATGCTTTGTAGATTTCGACTTCTAACCAAGTAAACAATTAAATAATGAAAACAGCAACAGCTGGAAAGATACTAAAATAGATTTCTGTTTATATCAGGGGTACTGATCGATATGCAGTAAGGCAGAGCGGTAACAAAGCTTGGGATATCGAAAGAAGTGTCACACCAGGTGTTTACTTCTCCGTCGTTGCTCTCTTTGCGTCTTCATTGGACTGATCATAAACAAGTCTTAGAAGAAAATAAAAGACACATTGATTGGTTGATTTGTTTCTGAAATCTGGCAGTGGGGACCGTGACGATCAACTAAGGAAATATCGTTTTCGTTGTCAATGTGAACTAACTTCAAAGAGAAATCACTCGACCCATATATATAATAATATATATATATTATGCATAATATCCATATAATATACTAAATAAATATACATATATATGATATATACATTATATATATACATATATATATAAATAAATTATATATATATATATGTATATATATATATATATATATATAAAGATATAAGCCACAAAGGAAAAATAAACTGGTCGTATAACTGACAGATAGGGATTATAAGGAGATTAGTACCCAGAATCCGGCACACCTGGAGAATGAGTAACCTTTCCAAATAAGCATAAACGTGGGTACAATTTAAAAACAAAAAGATTAAGTCCAACTGCTCAGACACAGGGACAAGACAATTAAAGGATTATACAGGGCAACAACTGACCAATTCAGATCTTTGGTAAACAAAAATTTATTCACAAAATATAATAAACATACATATACAACGAAGATATCTCTAAGTCAACTAATTTGTATTTAAGTCTGTAATTATGTCTTTGAGGTCATTCTTAAACATGTTACAAATACAAGGGTCTAAATGAAACAGGCCACGACTAATATTAAAATTACCATGGGAAGTAAGTTGTATTTATGGATTTATCACGTTCCAAACTTTCGTGATACAGTTATACCAAGGCCAATAGTATTGGCCTTGAGTTATACATACACACACACACACACGCACACACACACACACACACACACACACACACACACATATATATATATATATATACATATATATATATATATATATATATATATATATATATTATATATATATATATTATAAACCCATACACATTCACACATTAATTTGTGCGTAACAGAGTTCACCTAAATTTATATTTACGTTGGTAAGGCTTTATATATATATGCATATACATAGGCTTAAAAAATCGCAGTAGATGCATGTGACTTCTTATTTATGACAATAGCGAATACCACAGGAAAAATAATAGGCAGAAATTCGTATCGAGCGCTTTCGTCCTTTAATGAGATATTATCGAGACACAAATAAGATACGGTTGAAAAGAAAGTTACAAGGTAAACAAACAGATCAAGAATACCAGATGGTTAATTGTCAAAAGGGTAAAAATCAGAGATATAATCCAGGATAATCGGAGATCACTCACAAACTATAGAGGACGTAACCATAGGAGAAACGGAAGCTTAGCCATACAAAGTCCAAAACCATTTATACAACTAAGTATATATTAATTTTGTTGTTTATATTTATCTACACCTTTTTTTAATTATGAAGGCATCGCGTTTAAACAAACCAAGACTTAAATTTAGGATACTTCCATTATTGAATTTGATGAAACAAAATTCAATGATATTCCTTTTAACTGAGTCGCAACTAGGCATTAAAGATCTTGCCTGACTCCAGTTAATAGGATGATTTAAATCTCCCATATGTACGAATAATACATTTCATACTTGTCCAGTTCTCACAGAATACTGGTGCTGTTTGATTCTTTGTGAAAGGGATTTTCTAGTTTGTCTGTAATATATCTTATCACACTTTTTACAAGGAATTTCATATATGAAGCCAGAAACATCTACACGAGAATTTTCAATGACTAAACTCTTAACATTAATAGTACTGAATACAACGTTTATGTTGAAAAGCTTCACAATCCTAGAAATTTCTAAAAACCTTTCATCATATGGTAATTTGAGAATGATATGTTTACTAAATTCAAGTTTGTCATTAGTTAAATAAAATGCTTTTTCTAGCTCTTTTAAGTTTCACGCCAATATCATAAATAGTTTTAATCTCAGCGCCAATAAACTGCGGGCTACAGACATGCAGTCCTTAAGAACATCCCAGAAAAAACAGAGGATTTAACATTTTGATGATGATTGGAATAATAATGAACAAAAGAGGCAAAGTTAGCTGATTTTCGAAAGACTGAAAAAGTGAAATTTCTATAATCTCTATGGACTGTTACATCAAGAAAGTTCAAACTACAATTTCTTTCTTCCTCTTAAGTAAATTTTATAGAAAGGACTAAATCATTGAGCTTATTCAGATATTCCTGGAGATTTTCGTGAACTGGCCAAATACAGAAAATATCATTCCCCTACTTAAACCATATAACGATTTGGGGCAAAATGCTTGGTAAGAAGTTTGTCTAAAAAACTTCCATGTAAATATTACTAAGGACAGGAGATAAGGGTTTACCCATATCCATGCCGAACTTTTGTACAAAAAATTCCCCACTTAAGCAAACTTTACTATCTTTGATACATAACCGTATAAGACTAATGAGACTTGCTACAGTTAAAGGAATATCACAACTTTCTAATTCTTTCTCCAAAAATTCAAGTAAATCATCTATAGACACTTTTGTAGAGACAACATCAAAACCATATTAAAATCAAAATTCAACTTTAAACTATTCAATTTGCTTATAAAGTCAACTCCGTTTTTTACATTTGTGTTTGAGATGTTTCCTGCCAAAGGTGTAAGAATTTTTACAAGCCATTTAGATAAATTATACGTAAATGAGCCTACTGAACTGATGATTGGTCTGATAGGGTTATTAATTTTGTGTGCCTTGATTAACTGTATAAATAAGGCAGGGAGGAGCATTAAGGTGTAAACTTTTTAAGTAAATGGTCCAAGCCCTTTAAAATGGATCTAATTTGTTTATTAAAATGCGAGTTGACTGTTTGTGAAGGATCAGACTTCAGTTTCGTATGTTTCACTATCATTTAATAATACCATTATTTTATTTACATAGTCACTTTTACTCATTTACTGCATTATTCATATCTGTCTTTGTTACTTGCACTGTTTCGTCTTTTTCAAGTTTATTATAAGCCTGCAGAAATCTTACGGGTTCACTAGGGGGAGAAAACTTGGCCATAATACCATACATAATTCCTTTACAGATATTGATGTCCCCACGACATAAATTATGACTTGCATTTCAGTAGACAAATTAAATCCATTCTAAAGGGCTTGTATCATTTAATTAAACAGTTTAAACCTCAACTGCCTATTTTGTTCATTATTATGCTAGTCACCATAAAAATTTAATTGGGGGGGGGGCGATGTTCTTAAGGGCTCTGCATGTCTGTAGTCCGCAGTTTATTGACGCTGAGATTAAAAATATCTATGATATTGCCTTGAAACTTCAATACCCAAGGACTTTTGTATATGTAGCATGGAAAAGTTAGAAAAACATTTTACTTAACTAATGACAAACTTGAATTTAGTAAACATAACATTCTCAAATTACCATATGATGAAAGGTCTTTAGAAATTCGTAGAATTGTGAAGCTTCTCAACATAAATGTTGTTTTCAGTAATATTAATGTTAAGAGTTTGGTAATAAAGAAACTCAACTAAAGATGTTTCTGGCTGCATATATGAAATTCCTTGTAAAATATTTTCCAATATATTACGGACAAACTGGGAAATCACTTTCACAACGAATCAAACAGCACCAATATTCAGTGAGAACTGGTCAATTATCGAATGCAGTATTTAGAAAGTTTCATTTCCCCGGAGGAAAAATGAGCTAATTAAGTCTTATACAAATGTCACTTCACTACAGGGCTCAATTGCGTTGGTATCTTCGCATGTTGATCTACGGTGGTTAAAAGTTTTTCTCGTTGAGAGAGAGAGAGAGAGAGAGAGAGAGAGAAGAGAGAGAGAGAGAGAGAGAGAGAGAATCTCGATAGTGTTTTAGTAGATAAAAAGGTACATCGTAAGGAAAAGGTGTCGTTTCTATTAAGAATATCGACAGTCAACTTGAATTTTAGTGGAGTAGAACACAAACGAGATGATTTACCAGCTTAACGAATAGATAAACAAATGAGTAAATAAAAGTGCCCTACAGTGTTACCTATGGAAAAATAAAACATTTTTTTTCAAGTGATAACAAATGTTATAATCACAATTTCTCCAATAGCTGCAGATGTTTCTTCACTTCTGTCATCAGACGACTTTTATTGCTGTGCGCTGCTCTGAGACCGAAGTCCTGAAGACTGTTTGCCTGCCAGGTGCCACAACCACAGATGCGTCTCAACAAAACAGTTTCCATGTTGCATCAAGTTTGCTACTCAATATGAATGGAAAAATGCTTCACACTAAACTATAATAGGAGCGGCTGAAAAGTATGAGTGATGATAGAATGCCAGAAGTGACGAAAACCAAATGGTATTGACAGAAGAACATCACATAACTGACAATTAGAGCAAGTTTGCTTCTCTACTGTGGACTCTGGATTGTACTATTGACTGAGGGAAGAAGAAAGTCAATTGTTACTATAAACCAGAAAGAAATATTAGTACGCTACATCAGTTTCCAAAAATACAAGCATTATATCTGCACAAATCTAGTTCCAATCATCAATCCAATGCAGACAGCCCAAGTACCTAGAGTGTAAGGAAAATAAATATTCATGTATGATACCGCTTTAATAATTGGTCTTACACGTGTCACCCCTAAGACACAATAAACACCTTACGCCCTACACCTATGTACATGCAACTGCGCAGTATTTATGAAAATAAAGATATACATTAATCAGGGTTCAAGTACATACATATGGCGGCATAAAACCGTGCTTTCCACATTTGTCGGTACAACATTACAATGGCCAATACAGAACGATCACAAACGTCCAAACACATATGAATACACACACACTAACTTACAAACTTGATGTAAGAACGGGTACAAACAAATATCCAGTATACCGTTTTTTTTCAGCAGTCTCTTATGTCATAACAGCTCATTCATGACATGTTTTGTGAATATAAAAATACATACGGTTTGACGCTACATACCGTGGGAAGGAGGAAACGGAACAGCTCAGCCAGAGGCGAACGATGGAGTCAAATTCCGAAGAGGACGGCACCACCCCAAGACATCTTCAGATGACGTTCTGTGACCCTCGTCCATCAACCTGACGTGAAAAGAATCAACAGATTAAATCCGGTATAATAAAGGAATGACTTGAGCTGATGACTTTCAGCCTAGGGGCATGCCTTGCATTACGCAATACGTCACCTTTCTTGCCCTAACGACGATAATGAAGAGGACAAACTGGATATCACCTACAAAAATGACTGACACCTGCTATCAAGGCATTCAAATACGAAAATAATCATGCGTCAATCCTCCGGATAAAAGATGGGATATTTCCATCACTCTGTCATAAACAGCAACAGAAACAAGTGATCATAATGACGATAACAATTAGATATGAAAGGAGCTAGGTATCCAAACTTTACATTTCATTACAGGACACCTTAAAAAGGCATCGTTTTCAGTCAGCTTTCAAGCTTCACCGATACAGATTCAAGAATATTGAATTTTTTCTGATCTCACTCTTACACGAAAATGATATCATAAACAAAAGGCGAATTCAAAAAAGGTGATATATTTTTATACAATAACATTCATCAATCAAAACAATGTAAAAAAAATTGATCTGCAACGAATATATATATATATATATATATATATATATATATATTATTATATTAAATACATAATATTATATAATAATATATATGATATATATATATATATATATATATATATATATTATTATATATATATATTATATATAGATACTACATATAAATATCTACTATATATAATTTAATATATATAAATATATATACATATATATATAATATATATATATATATATATATATATATATATATATATATATATATATATATTATATATATATGTCAGGTGGCAAGCAGGTAATTTAGAAAATTCTTCATGACTAGTTCCGGCAACAAGAAAAAATATATCCTCAAAATATATGAAATTTCATTTGATCCATAACACGATTGCACAACAGTTATTAACTAAAGGTTAATTTTAAAAACAGAATTTTTTTTAACGTAAAATAGCTTCTGTTTGATGGAATAGTAATGAAAGTGTCAATAAGTATTGTTTATTTATTTTACTTTTACAAAACCCTTCTTCTATCATCATGATTAACGACAAAATAAAACATCATTTTCCACTCATATGACCACTAAATGTAATATCCGTTTGCCCTGAAAATTCTATACATTTTCCTGTAATTGGTATATCGACAATATTAAGATTATCTTCCTATCCAGTTCTTCAAGAAAGAACCTATTCTTGTGTACTCAACCTCCCTTTTCCTTTGTCGAGATGATATATTCGCCATTTCATAAATATAACTCTAAATCTATTCAATATAATTATATAAAAACAGGTAGCTGGTTGTTAATACTTTTCTCTGATGCATTACACAAATATTTCACTTACTATTCTTCTCCACATGGGCGTTAGCCTCCCTGTTCTCAAAAAGTATTTTGGGATGTGGTAGCAAGCACCATGACCTTCTCAATTCTGATTGCAACACTACAGTCACATAAATATCAGATAAATAAACTTGACTTCATTCCTAGCTAAGGAAGGCACAACTGGCCTCGTTCTCTTAACTTGAATCTACTTTGGCTCGCTAATAATTTCTATGGTCGCCTGACATCCCTCCCAGCTGTAAATAGGTGCCAACATCTGATTTTGTCGAGATCACTAGGCGTTGGTCATAGCAACCTCAGCCCTTGAGATTTGCTGAGAAAATGGAAGGCTGTAATCCTCTGGTGCCGTCCCCTCCACAAGGAAGACCATATATGGTCATTATAAAATCAACTTTTGGTTTATAACTTACAAAACTTAGCTTTTGCATTTTCATAGTTGATAACTATTCGCTGAAACAAGCATTGGTTCTGATTTTGTGAAGATATTAAGAAATTATGAGCTGGTGGAAATATTAGTGTAATTTCCGTAGTTGTTGGACATGCATCCCGTCTAGACTTTCTAGTGGTTCTTTTACAGAAAATGAATTAGGGATTGGTACTTGTAGTTCAAATATTAAAAAGATTATCCACTGCTCACGGTCACTAACAATCCCGCCCAAGCATCCACTCTTCAATGTCCGCTGTTTCTCTTGCAGAGGCGTGGCGGGTAAAGATGAAGGCGTGGGAAGGCGGCAACACAACTATAATTTTATAACACCTTCATTTTCATTAAGATCCACTCAATCAAAACTGATAACTCTGCACACTTGTGACTGACAATGGCATGTGAGCAGGTTTCGGGCATCTTGTAGTACTAATAAGGCAAGACCCACCCTCTTTGGAGGTTTAATTTGAAGACCTCCCGTTATGGGGGCACAGTCAGTAGTGTTGCCCCTTACACGAAATGAAATTAAGAAATGAACTTCAACAATCTGCTCAGTCGCTTTTGAAACCCTCATGGGGAACAGGCAATTAAATCTTACGTATTTTAACTATTTAATTTTTATATGTATTATATATATATATATATATATATATATATATATATATATATATATATATATATATTATAAAAATGTATCCATAAATTATATAAATACTGAAACGTTCAGCTATTACTATATATATATCTGTAACATAAAGAGGGGGATTTGCTATGATATGTTTTAAATAATATATAATGTGATATGCTGTGACGTTTCTTAGAAATGTAGAGAATCAGCAATTTAACTTCCCTTGGAGACAGAGTGTTCGAGCAACAGCTTAGGAATGCTTACGCATCTTTTTTTTGAGGTGGTATGATCAAGAGTGCTGTCTTAGCAAATCAGTGCCTCGTCCTGTCGCCATTAGAGCTTGATGTAGAGGTGACTTTGAAACTGGTCTTAAGCAATTTTGGGGCGTGAACATCGTGAACATTGAGTGTGGGTTTGTACATATGTGTGCGCTTTTCCCCCTACATAAGGAAATGTATTGTTACCATGAAGGAAAGACTATTACAGAGAGAAGGCAGGGCCGGGTTGGCTCCTGCCAAAGTGTTTGTTGATTGGTGACAGTGCAACTGTGCTGGAATGGGTGAGTGTTATTGTGTTTGTTTTGGCCAAAGTGTGGCTGGATTGGATTTGAATATCTATTTCAGAGATATTCTATTTATATGATCTTTTGATTATGCTCTTGTGCTTATCAGAGTGTTCTCCTGTCTTCTAACAGGCGTTTCTGGAAGAGGGGAAATGTTTCTGGAGAAGAGTGGGATTATTCATTGGAGAGATGGTGTACTGACTTAATTACTGTGTTGACTGTGCCTATCTGTTATGGCTAAACTAATGTTGGTGTTAGATGAATTACCAAGGGTTATCTGAGTTATTTGGACTTTGAGTTAACATTCCATTTAATCATTCTGTTAAGAATCTGAGTTATTCAGTTAATACTTTGCTTTTAAATAAATGCATATTATTGTAATTCACGACTCTGATTTGATGACCTAGATAATGGAGGGGAGGTGTATCGAGGGAGAGAGAAAAAGCTGTGGGGTATCAAGAGACAGAGAGAGAGAGAGAGAGGGAGAGAGAGAGTGTTGTTGCCAGTACTGAAAGAGAGAGAGAAAGAGAGAGAGAAGGGGGGGAGAATGTGTTGCCAATTACCAGTTGTCTGCCGCTCTGGCCTATCGCTACCAAAACGATAACGAGATAATGACCATCTCATTATTATATATAATATGTATATATATATATATATATATATATATATATATATATATATATATATATATATGTATGATGTATGTATAAACATATAATATATAATATATATATTTATAATTAAAGTTATTTTATATATATATGTGTATATATATATATATATATATATTTGATATAAATGTATATTATATATATATATGTGTGTATATATATATATATATATATATATATATATATATATATATATATATATATATTATAAATAATTAAAGGTATTATAAACAGTTAAGAGCACGGGATGTATTTACTTTCACTCGCGTGGAAAGCAAGAATAATGATCTTTCTTGGGCGCGGTTTGTTGGCTATGTTCAGTGTGTAATCATTCAGCTTGTTGTCAATTTCTAGGCATACGGAACTATGCTTACTGATTTATTACCTCGTTACGTTTGTGAGGGCAAAGCATATATTTCCTTAATGTAATTCAATGCTTGAATTTATCCATCCAAAGGAGCACGCTTTATTGTGTGTGTATGTGTATGTGTGTGTGTGTATACACACACACACATATGTATGTATATATATATATATGTATATAAATATATATATATATGTATATATATATATAATATATATATATATATATATATATATATATATATAGTAATATTACACGCCTTTCATTCATAGAGAGAGGTAGAAGGAAGGCTACTTTGAGAAATTATTATTGTAATAGAAATAAAAGCCGTTAGGGAGAGAGAGTTGGGTATACTGCTGCTTGGGAAAATTCATAATTAATAGAGAGAGAGAGAGAGAGAGAGCGAGAGTCTTATGAATATTTTATGTATGGTCTCCCTCTTGAGGAGCAAGGATCACCTTGTGGAGGTCATCTCGTTTTGATGGTATATATTACGATGAAGAAATGAACCTCACCTTTGGTGTCCTTTTTTTTTTTTTTTTTTTTAGCCTCCTCTGTTCGTCTCTCATGGTAACCCACCTGCCACCCACAACAGTCGACTGGTACTATGTATCTATTCACATCTTAGGTGCGGAAAGACATACTGGATTTTGGGAAACGCGCCCATTCGTCCTTCCTCGTCCTGTTCGAGAATCGAACACGGTTCCCTCAGTTTGTGGGTTGCGAACATTCAAAACTGCGCACAAACACCAGGTCTCGAGACAGGGAAATAACAGCTGGCTAAGATGCTGATTTGGAAAAGTAGAGTCATATTTCAAGAGAGAGAGAGAGAGAGAGAGAGAGAGAGAGAGAGAGAGAGAGAGAGAGAGAGTGCTATAATGTCGCTCTTAAAAACAGAAGGTATACTATAACAGAGATAGTAAGGACGCTATAATGAATAACATACTTAAAGGAGAGAGAGAGAGAGAGAGAGAGAGAGAGAAAAGGGCAGTTTTTCCCATTGTCTGCTTCGTTTCAAAAGAGTTTCAGGATGTTGAGTTTCCTCGAAGGTAAAGAAAATAAAAACTTTCTTCGCCAAAAACAAAAGGATAAATGTCCTTGACTGGGCAGCCAAGTCTGTTTCTTAATAAAAGACGCAAAAAATCTCAGTTGCATCGCGCCCATTCTTGTCAAGACTCTTCAGAATACAAAACTACCTATGATCATCATAAGGCTACGGTAAAACTGCCCCTCACCCGAGTATTTGGCTCAAAGACATTTTCTATACAATTCCGGGTTGTACCAGGAATATGTACCTACACGAATATATGCCCCCAGGCTTATGAAGATGCCACACTGCAGCAGCATATATCAAGGAATTCCTATCTCATTCATTTGACATTCTAGTCAAGTCACAATGCGTGCAAATAATATATATATATATATATATATATATATATATATATATATATATATATATATATATACATCATCATACATATATATATATATATATATATATATATATATATATATACATACAGTTCTTGGATCATGATGGAATTTCATCTAGTCAGAGACAGGCACATCACACGCGATGTGGAAATTCATTCCTAAATTGTTCATGGCCTAAACTTGCTGCGCTAAGGGTAGTGTATTGATTTCCCCCCGGTTTTAGGAGGCACGTTCTAATTAATGTTGCAAAGAAAGTCACGAGCTTTCTTTGCTGAACTATGTTTGTTCAAACAATCGGTAGAATACAGAACATTAAACTAACCTGTATATTGCCGAATATGTTCTTTCTAAATAATACTATACTATAATAGAAAGAAGCTTTAGAACGCGTGCCATTTCCTAACAACAGAGCGTATTTAACTCTGCGTTTTCAACTTTTTATAAAGTTCCTGATCATGTGAAACTATTAGGAAATGATGCAGAAAATCTCTTTGGTGACCCATCATGAGTTGGTCTTTCTGATTTTACAAACCTGACACTAAGGCTAAAGGACTGTTCTGGTGGATGTTACAAAGAGGTAAATAATGAAATGGGGCAAATTACTCTCATGAACAGGAAATAACATTAATTTATCATGGTTTTCTGTGACAATGTCAACAGGCCTGGCTACATGATGATTATGTGAAAAAGAAAGAGTATGGCCTAGCATCAATGGATTAGGACTATTTACCATCAGAGTACATGACGATAAGTATGGGCTCTCAATTGATGAAGTACAAATAACAATCAGTGGACTTAATAATAGAAAATTACATTATTGTACAGTGACGGCGATTTCTTATAACCATAGAGGTAAATAATCACCATTCTTCAATAGAGTACACGTCGTACCCTAAAGATACAAGCACACCAACACACATACGGCAAAGAAAAGAAACGCTTCAGAAAAACTCTTTCAAGCACCTCATAATAAGACGCCGCAGTTTTATACATCGAATGGGACAGTCCATTTTGAGTGACGAACAATAGACGACAACATAACAAAAATGCAAGAAAGAAATAAGGGAAAAAGGGCAAAACCTCTGTCTGTCTGTCTGCCTGTCTTTTGTTTAAATTGATTTACCTCAATTCGAGTAAATTACACAAACTCACAATCAGTAAGCGATGTTAGTAGCGTTCATGAGGTAATTAACCAGTTACAAAAAGATAAAACTACTGCATGTTAAACGCTTAATATCAGAAGTCACTCAGCGATGTCAACATAAACTATGCGAAAAACAGTAATTCGCTGTGATGACTAAGAACAAATTAACCGTTTCTCCCTCGTTTCCTTCTCACATCATTACTTCCTTGCCTAAATAAGGCTACCCTTCATGAAATTTCCGTCCTCTCTCTCTCTCTGTCTCTCTGTCTCTCTGTCTCTCTCTCTCTCTCTCTCAGCGCTGAAAGTGAAACTGGATGGAAAAAGTTTTAAAAGCGTAACAAGAGAAACCCTCGCAGTTGAACTATGAAACAACTGTTAGGAGAAGTTGCAAAATAAGATGGAAGAGAATATGAACGGAGATACAGTGAAAGGAATGAAACGGGTTGCAGGTAGAGGACGAAGAGACGCTGCAAAGAACCTAGAGAAATGCCTACAGTGCACCGCGTGAGGTTTAATGACGGAAATACCCACTTACGGGAATTCATCCTTACAGACATCTCTCTTTTATAGTACACATACATATTGACTTTATCATCTCAAACTCTCCAGTAGTTTCCGTTCTCCCTCACTTGCATTATCTTACACAAACACACTACTTCTCTCCCCAAAATTCACTTCATCTTTTCTCTCCCTCACACACACAATCTCCCTCTCTCTCTCTCGCACACACAATCTCCCTTTCTCTCTCTCGCACACGCACGCACAGACACAAACTTCCACACAGTAAGTCATTTCGCCCTTTTCTTTCTCTCTCCCACAGGCTACGTCAGCACCTATTTTTACGAGGTCCCCTCATCTCGTGACATTGTTCCCCCGAACGAGGTGACCCATTGACAAGGACCACTAGACTGAAGCAAAAACAGTTCTTGGCCTCACGCTCCTCCGCCCAAACTGTGCGTGTTGCCAAAGCCCAATCGACAGGTGGTTGTGTGCCACTCACGACTGCATTTACGTCGCCATATCATCTATCCCTGTCTGCTCCCTTTTGCCTTTTTAACCATATCTTCATATTTTGGGTTCCTCTGTTCAAACAGCGAAGGCAGAGGAACTACGGTTTTGATTTTGGGGTTCATCTTTCCCAACTATTTCACTCACAATGACAAATGTGAGTGACAACATACGTATAATTGATTCATTTCTCAAGACGTACCTAATGACGGACACAGCTTATTGCTATTGCTTGCAAATACGTCATTCAAAAAGTGTGCGTTATACTCTGGCGAAATGTAGAATCTTTACTGACCCTCTCTATTCTTATCCATGTCCTCATTTTCCCTTAATCAAATATGCGGGAGCGAAAATCTCGGTAATAATCCCCCAAATCCAGCGAGAGCGACGCCGACGCCTTCGGCTTACCAAAAGAAACAGCCACAAAACCAGTCAAACGAAGGCCGTCGCATGGAACGAACCCTTCCTCCGACGAGATGAAAAGAAATGACTTCTTATTGCTACTGAATCTTTTGTACTTCCTACTTCCTTAGTTTTTGTTGATTTTATCCTTGTTGTGCTCCTAGATTTGCCGCAGCACATTTTCTAGGTCATCCCAAGATCCCAGAATTCGCGCAATGCTCTTTGGCGAGTCGTTCACCTCTCTCTCGGTGAAGGAGGTCAGACAATACTTGCTTCCCCAAAGCAAACCACAAAACTGCCACGACTACTGATCACTTTGGTAATAATCATTCTTTTCTCTAACTCAATAAATCAGTACTTTTAATAACGTTAGAATAATAGACAAAATTACGAAATTACTAAAATTCAACTTCATGAAAACAAGACTTGAAATACAAACAGATGAGTGCCAATCACATAAAAAAAATACTTTGGAGAATACAGCATTAAGGCAGAACAGAAATATTTTCCAACGTAAACACCAAGCAAGATTAATTAAACTGAACTTGAATAACAGGAAACAAAAAAACACGTAAACAGCTACAATCTTTCAGAAAGTCGGTTGCTTGTTTACAGACAATAAACGGGAGAGAGAGAGATTTCACTTGAGAGAGAGAGAGAGAGAGATCTAAAAGCGTTGCCAGGAGCGACGACAATTTCTCGGAGTATTGTGGATTTTCTAGGAGCCATTTTATCACGTGACCACTCGGACACCGACACCAATAATGTCGGAACAATCAGACAGAGGTTTAGAAACATTTATCTATAAATCCGGGACCATAGCCACTATCACAATTTGTAGATGGGTTTGTCTGCCAGTCCGCACTTTTTCTGTCCTCCCTCTGACCTTGAAAACTACTGAGGCTATTTCAGTTTAGGACAACGGAGGTCAACTGGATTTTTTTTCTTTTTTTTCGGGACACGCATATTCAGTTCCATCCAGGGACCCGAGATTCATCTCTTGTATGTGTATAATATATACTACAAATACATACATATGCATATATATATATATATATATATATATATATATATATATATATATATAAATGGAAAGACAGAGGTAAGCGACGGCCAGTAGGATACATCAGCGCGAAAGTGGACCATGGAAACGTTCTAAATTCATCATAATTCTTTATCTATTTATTTATAAATTTTATTGATTCTCAGAGTAATTCTTTAAAGTAATTTTATTTATTATTTAACAGATTCCCTGATGATATAACTAAGTTGTTACGAAACTTAAGAAATAAAGAATTATAATGAATTAGACGTTTCCATGGTCCACCTTATATATATATATATATAATATATATATTATATATATATATATATATATATATATATATATATATATACACACACACATATATATATATATATATATATATATATATATCGTCCACATGAACAAATTTCAATTATAAATCATTAGTATAAAATATGTATACATGGATGCATTGCCCAAAGGTAGAAAAATGCAGATTTCATCATATCTCATTATTTACCAAAACTCTATGTTTTTATTCATCAATATTACGTATTACAATTCGTGGGTATAATAATTAACATAAGGCAAAAAAGAAATAAAAGTGAATGAAGCAAAAGGTCTTACAGCAATTTTTATCCTTTCTTGACAGAAATTATCGAACATTAGTAATGGTGTGGATGGCAGTAATATTTGAGAGAAATGGTGTTATAAAGTGGGAGAGTTTCCTATTGATGGATGGAAATAGACGAGGAAAAGGGTTTATGGGGCAAGGCAAAGGCGCCGCCGACAGCATTTACAAACAAGCATATATCCAGCACAGAGAGAGAGAGAGAGAGAGAGAGAGAGAGAGAGAGAGGTTAATTGTTCAGGAACTGATGGAAATGTACCGAATTTGGGATGTTCTAAAGAGGAGTGTTTGCTATTAATGTACGAACGGCACAGAGTTAACATTCTTGTCAGTATTTCTGGTCAAAATGTTTCGAATCACGAATGAGGTGCTATTGACGTAATTTTGGATGGGTGCTCTTTTAGAAAACAGGTCCTCTCTTCAATATGCAGCATCCTTTCGTCCATATGCACAAATATAACTCACACACGACTGAAATTGCCAAACATGCATCTCAAAATGCGCTGCACATCAACAAGCTCTTGCTGTGTATCACAAATGTCGTACTACAGCTTCATCTATTCATTTAATAATAATTTTTAATAATTACTGCTAAACCTGACTACACGTGACTGGAATTTCTTCATGAAGGAAAAAAGTTTTATATTTCATGTCATCTTCGTTGCTCGTTTTCCTTTTCCTTCCCCTGTCTGTCTGTCTCAATATAATTGAAAGTTTATTCGAGCCTTGGGGTGTAAGAAAAGTTATCACTCATAACTTTCTTTGTAAGGAAACTAATTTTAATACTGGACCCACAAGAAAACTTTTTTCTTTTATTTTAGTTAAAACTGGTTAATGATCAAATGATTACACTTCTTTGTGACAACCAATATCCAAACCCACATAGGAAAACTCCAGTTGAGAGAGAGAGAGAGAGAGAGAAGAGAGAGAGAGAGAGAGAGAGAGAGAGAGAGAGAGTCCATAGCTTACAAATTCTAAAACAAAATGCAGTCGAAGTATATCAAATACATTTTCAAACATATGCAATGAGCGATAAGCCTCAATGTGCAAAGCAAGGTCAAGAGGGGTAATGCACTGCTTATGCCAGAAGAAACTCTTGCATGCCGGGCGCTCCAACGTCAATTTGGCATTGATTCTCAAGCAAGTGAAATGATGGGTAACATTCATTCATTAAAATGAATCCCTGAAGGAACAACGATGCTCCAAACATCCCCGAAACCTGAGCCGAGAAGTCAACGTTAGGCTATTTTCATCTATGCTATTAGCATTATCATTAAATGTACCTCATTAAGACGATTAGCAACCTCCAACAAAATAGATTCATTCGGGAAAACACAGAAATAAGAATAAAGAGGACAAGAAGTTTCTTGAAACAGCTCCTTAGGAGTAAAATGAATACGGAAAATTGTTCCCGCAAAAATCAAATTAAATAAACAGCATTGGAAGGATTGCCATATACGAGAACGGAAATAAGCCATCTGTACAGACAACTGCATTTGGCCACAGCATATCAAATAAATGTTAAGAGGCGCTTCTCCTTGGCATAGTTATCCAAGCGTAAGCTACGTCATTTCTTGGCATGGAGTCCGATGTCACTTCTTATAATAACACTGAGCCCATTGCCAGTTTATCATCAATAGACAAAGGGGGATTACAAGTAACCTGGTCTTCCTCTCTGAAATTCTCACGTTTTTAAGAAGTGCCAATGTAATGGTTTCATGCGTTCATCAAACTGGAGCTTAATAAAAGGTTCTCAGAAACTGACTCTGATTTATATGGCATACCACACACAAGGGTGCGAAAAAATATATATCGATATTCACTGCACACACATGCACATTCATTGAATGTAGCACATGCATGCATAGACACACTCATAAGCATATATAGAAACACAACAGCACACACACGATATATATATATATATATATATATATATATATATATAGATATGATATATATATAGATATATATATATATTTATATATATATATATATATATATATTATATATCTATATATATATATATATAAATATATATATATATATATATATATATATATATAATACACACGTGTGCGTGCGCGCGCCTATAAATATATCAGAACTTCATTCACTTATTAATAACATTTAATTAACGAAAGTAATCATATTACTGAAACTATGAGACTTGATTTGTTCATCTGCCTTTAGTGATATTTTACATTGCAGTATCATTGCCGCGTCCGCTCAGTTCATGTGTCAGTGAAAAAAAATAACGTTACTTTGAATTCAGCTGACGCGAATATTCACATGTGTCCGGTTCAGTACCGTGTTTTGACACTCAGAGTCAGTTCGTCTCCGTTCCATGAAGTTAGGTATCGTCGCCACCGGTATCTTTTAGTTTTTCACGGACGTGTAAAAATAACCGACTTGGAGACACAAAAAATTACTAATTTAGTCATTTTTAAACGTACAAAATAATGTACTGTCACTTGGCAGCAAAATAAATGCCTAAGATTTGTTTATCTCTGAGGAAAATGTCTAGTACGGATTTAAGTAGTGGATGTTTTCGAGATGAAGCTGCCGAGGAGGGTACTTGGCATTAAATGGGACGATTTTGGTAGGAATGATGAGATGCCAGTCAGTATCAGGCTGAAGAGGGGAAGGCTGAAATGGTTTGGACATGTTGAGAGGTTGGATGGGAATAGAGACCCCAGGAGTACAAATAGGAAGAAGACGCTGGGAAGGCCAAGAACGAGGTGGATAGACATAATTGTCAGAGATCTTGAGGAAGAAATCCATAACCCAGAGGAAGCGAGGGAAATGGCTTGGGATAGAGACAGATGGAGAGGAACTGTATCAGCCTTAAGCCACTGGCCAGTGGCGGGAAGATAAAGAAAAGTAAGTAAAAAATATTTGTATTATTTTACCTCATATAAACTGCTAATCATTCCATCGGTTTTATAGCCTTTCTCCAGTCTCTGTCTTGCTTCTTCAAATGAGCTTCTGTTTTATTGAACAATATGCTGAAACAGCTGTTGGGCATTCTAAAGAACCGGAAACATTTTGTTCCATCATCAATTAATTCCTTGTACAAAGTAGCAAACTCTCCTTCATTTTCTCTTTTCTTGCACGCTTCATGTACCCACATTCTTTTCTTCACCTTATGCTTTGCTTTCTAGAAACTAAGATTTACTTCTTCGTCATTCTACGAAATGAGGTACAACTCACTGCCAATGCAATAAGATGACAAACTTTTTATATAACATATTGTGAGAGAGATTCCAGGTGCCACCAAACGCACATACTTCATATATTTCTCCTTCTATCAATTCAAAGTGACCTTCCTCCTAAACGAGATAATAATTAAAGGCCTTGTTTTCTGTCAGTCAAGCAACTATGAATGGGCACTAAAATCCAAACGATTTATAAAATCGATCCACATATTGCGAAAAGACAAGACAGTAGGAACGTAAAATAATGAACTTCCAGAACTCGATTATTCCCTCCCATGCCTATCTCCACCTCGGACGAAATAGGAACCCAGGAACAGCGTGTTACAGCAAGGACCACGAATCATAGTAAAACCGATGGAAAGCAGCGAATTGAAGCGATGAGAATGGCCGCAGTGTTCATTACATAGACACATTTTGTCTCTAGACGAAATTGTTCTCGGTTTTGTAGATCTTATGCTTGCAATAATTGAGCGCCACAACCTTAAACTACCTGTCCCCTGCGTGTGTCACGTTTGGATCATCATCGCCCACGTGAGAAACCACAAGCGGGAAGCGAGTCCACAGCTGTGAGTTACAAGAGTATTTTTAAACTGCTTACCTATACATCTGTTGATTATATTTACTTATCAAATATTAAAAAAGCAAAGGTATGGAAAAATAATGAATGTCTACACGTGTATAGCTATTTCTCTTTCGGCTTCACTCAAATTTACTGTGAAAACTCTACCAACTCTAAGTTGTGAGTTCAGCGCCGAGCTGCATATGAGGCTTTCACGTCTTATGGCAATGATTCACACAGCAATGATGCCTACAAATATAGACTGAATTCCTCTGCCAGTCAAGGCGAATGAGTGATGGAGATTCTTTTTACAGTTGCCTGCTCTGTTTACAAATTCTCATTCGCCTAGGGATGTTTACAACGCCTTTTCGTCCATTCAGCTTATCTTTGTACAGAGCCTCCAGAAAGACTCAATGAAGGAATGAAAACTTTCCCGGGACAATTAAAAACTCTGCGGGAGGAAAATGTACTTCACGTCCTCTGAATTGTTCAACATTTGTCATGAGGAACCTTCTCCAGAGAATCAGTGAACGGGCAGCTACTTTTTCTTTTAAACCCCGAAGACTCAGAGAGAGAGAGAGAGAGAGAGAGAGAGAGAGAGAGAGAGAGAGAGAGAGTTTCTTCTGCCCATAATATGTAAAGTTCAAAATATCGCGGACGCTTCTACGAACAAATCGCCATTTTCTGTGGAAAAAACGATCATCACTTTCAAAAATAAAAATGTGCAATCCCGTGGAATTCCCCGTCAGAAGGAACCATTCGACTCACATGCAGATCAATGTTAAATTTGGTTACAGAGTTCCTTGATACATCTAGTGATCAGAGCTGCGAAATAAATATTAGGGTCCAAATGGCTTGCAAAACGACCCGTAACCCATTTTATTTATTTATTATTTTTTTTATAGATTTATTGACACTGACCCGCAACCCATCATTTAACACGGGAAGTGGAGCACTGTTAAATTTTAAACAATCCAAAGACAATTTTCAAACAAAGCAATGATCTATTATTTTTAAAACAATCGAATTATCCAATGTCACTGTGGCCTTCCAGTTAATGTCTTCGTAATGAATACAGCCGCTGGTTTACTTTATTACACACATTAATTTTGAATTTAGGACTTTTCAACCAGTGAAGACAGGAAATTTGCAAGTCACAATATGCGATAATTCAATACTAAAAAACAATAAGTAAAAAATGACCGGCAGCTGCTCTCACTAGATGCGGTAGAGTGAGAGTGCGTCCCATAGTTCCGGAGAGCGCTGCTAGACGCATCCTCCATAGCTAACTTTAATCTTAAATAGAGTAGAAACTAGTTAGGCTAGAGCGTTACAATTTGGTATGTCTGATGACTGAGGGGTGGATGATCAAAATACTAATTTGCAGCCCCCTAACTTCAGCAGTTTTTTATATCTAAGGGCGGACGCACAGACAAACAAAACCGGCACTATATTTTTCTTTTACAGAAAATTACAACTGAGGAGTTATAACAGTTTCCTATATCATAGTCTTAAAACGGCTACGTATATCCCTGTTTTATTTCCCGTACCTTTTAAGCGCAGCAGACAATGGAACAGCTGGGGGATTCGTACAGGGCACTTTATAGAATTCTCAGAATAACTCTTGTGGATCCTAATTATGGATCGCTCGTAGATGAACGTCCCGAAGAACCCAACCTCCGTCATTAATTTATTACTCAACGACCCTTACCTGTACTTGAACTTGCAATGTTTATCGCGAGGGATAAATATATCGTACTCAATGAGAAATGCTGATCATTATTTAATTTCTATTAATCTTTTACTGACATTTTTCGATGTTAATATCCCTGGTATTGTGACGCCAATTTTCTTATTGCAAATAAGTAAATCAGTGTCGAGAAAACCAGAAGTATAAAAAAAATGTATTTTCCCTAGACATAACCACTATAAAAAATCATGCATGCAAGGGATCTTGAGGATAATAAAGTTATATGAAAAAACCTATAAGTTTACATTTACATATTACAGAGCACCGATACAAAAAGCTATACGTTAGAGATCTTGCCACAAGCCATAAGCATATCTGTGACGCTCATCTTCGGTGCCTGGACTTGCCCATATAATAATTGGCTGCAAGACGCGACACTGGGACTAGGACATAAATCAATGTGCAAAGCATAATATCAGTATGTGCAACTTTGCACTTCCTTAACCGTTCCCACCAGCATGGTAAAAAGTTGCAATAATACGTTCGGATAATCTAATGGAAATAGGACTCCTTGAAATTAATGTGTGCACCAGGGAAACTCGTCCTGTACGATAGACTATACTATAAAGCGATTTCATTACTCGAGAACGTTTGTTTGATTACCCGATCTTGATACCTGCCTTTATTACCATATCAACAGGCTTCTTTTACATTTTATAAATACCTGTCGTTAATCAACTTCACCTAATAACCAAAGGGGATGGAATCATATAACAATTTAATTTTCAGAAAATATTACAATAGTTGCCCGCCGGCTACATCAGTGTTATTTACGACATTTTTGTATATATCCTTAATTAAGTGTAATGGCTTTCCAAATGTGTGTGTGTGTGTGTGATGAGAGAGAGAGAGAGAGAGAGAGAGAGAGAGAGAGAGAGAGAGAATATGACGCAACTTCAAAGGACATACCCAGAGTCGGATCTCTTAACTGTACCTTACCTGAATGCCAGGCGTACTGTTTAGCAGAATCGAGTTCCGAGGTAGTAAATCGTTACTACCGATGTTGAAAAAAACACAAGGTTACCCGGTACGACGGGACGACTTTTCTGGTAGAGGCTTAACCGCAAGAGAAGAGAGAGAAGAGGAAACAAGGAACCCGGAAATAGCTTACACTTATGTAAATAATAGACTGACCGTACATAGCAAATTATCTGGTCTTTACTATAAGGCGATTGTTAAGAAAGCACATCTGAAATAAGAGTATATTTAACACGTAATTTCATGAAATGTTTAGATTAGATCTGGATTATTGCCTGGTTACATTGTTTGCAGAAAAATGTTCGTTCGTTTGTTTCCTCAGAAAGGACGAACTGCGTTTTTTTAACTAAATCACGAGAGAGAGAAGAGAGACTGTAGGTGAGAGAAGGAGGAGAGAGAAAAAAGAGGAGAGAGAGAGAGAGAGAGAGGAGAATCGAGAGAAAGAGCGATAGAGAGAGAGAGAGAGAGAGAGAGAGAGAGAGAGAGAGAGAGAGAGAGAGAGAGAGAGTTCTTCTGGGATTCTATGAATGACTAGGAGTGGAAAAGATGTGAAACTGTGTTTGTCTTTTTATATGAACTGCACGCTTGTAATCCACAGCTTAGAAGGAGGTATTACAGCATACAGGAGAAATGAAAAACTATGAGGGAAGGAGTTTAGAGATAGATTATCAATTTTCCTGAGGCGAAAGGGATAGAAAACAGAGCTAGAAGCTAAGAATAAAAAGGGGTGGTGGTGGGGAGTAACATAAGAGGATACGAAGAACTTCAAAGATGAAATAATGTTGCTCCTACCAGAAGCTGGCCGGCAAAGCGCAGAACTTCTGTACTTAGGATGAAGAGTAAAATAAGACCATGAGGTAAAAGTGAAACCAGAGCCTTGGCAAAGGGCAAAAGGTTACACAAGAGTGCATGAAAAGCGAAACAGTAGGAACACAGGACATATGTGCAAACGTTCGGCAAAATTGAATAGGATATCAGATTATAAACAGTACACACACACACACACAAATATATATATATATATATATATATATATATATATATATATATATATATATATATATATATCAATAGAAGGATCCATAGTAATATATTTGTTTATCCAGATGAAATATATTTATGGAAATATTTACAAAGATTAAAGCTTTCGTCCATCGTCCTGTGGACTTGATTACGTCCACAGGAGAATGGAACGGACAAAGCTTTAATCTTTGTAAATATCTCCATAAACATAGTTCAACTGGATAAACCAGGTTATCAGTGTGGATCTTTTATATATATATATATATATATATATATTATATAATATATTATATATTAGATATATATGTATACATATATATATATATATATATATATATATATATATATATATATGAAAGTTACCAGATTCCATATATATATATATATATTATATATATATATATATATATATATATATTTATTTATTTATTCATTATTTATATATATATATATATTTTTGTAAACAAACTTCTGATAAAACAGGATACGTCTCAAGTATGAAAGGCCCTTTAAAACACTCTGGTTTAAAACTAAGGACTTACTTCCATCCTTATCAAGCAGTGAATGACAGGAGTTGCATTACCAAAGTATATAGTAAGATATGCCCTCAGGTGATGCCTGGGGTCACCACTAAGCTGCCGTAGGTTATGTTAATTGTCTTAATTCGCTTCATCCTTGCCTTAAGGAAGGTGTTGTCTATCTGGCCAGAGTCCCTGGCTACGTTATGACATTTAAAACATACAGAACACTTTTTGCAACAAATTTAGGTCGGCAAATATCCCCGTACATAACGTAAACTTCTCAGCATAGACACATACTCCCCTTCCACGAAAGTAACCATAAAAGATGTATTAATGTTCCTCAAAAAAAAAAAAAAAAAAAAAAAAAAAAAGTACCATTTGCTGACCACTTCCCCATAGAATTGAATAAAATAATGCAACTTGTAGAGCTCCGTATCACTAACGTCTCTTCCTTCGGTGAAATACTTTTACCGTCAAAAATTCGGTTGCAGTATGGGGAGCCGCTTAGTCCTATGTTAGCAAACTTATATATGAAGTATTTTGAAACAGTAATTATAAACCCTATCAAACCTGCAGATATGATTTTTCTTTGGAAAAGCAAGTGTGGCGATTTTGATGTCTTTCTACAAAAAATTAATTCCTTGGTCCTGAGAATAAAATTTAAAGTAGAATGGGAAAATAATAACCAAATCCTCTTTTTAAATGTCTTAATCATTTGAACTAATAACAACTACAAATCATCTGTCTACAGGAAAGCGACATAACCGCGTTCGACGGTGATTTGTAAGATCAGAATTGGTATAAACATAACCTCACTTGTTAGCCGAATCGATAACGTCAATGTCGTCTTGATTTCGTCCCTGTCCGCTGGACGGTGGTTTGATCCCATGAGGGGACGACATTATTATCAATTAAAAAAGTCCCCTTCGGTTTACATTTATGAAAATATATCAATTCCGAGGTAGAGCAAATTAGATATTAAAGGACATTTGTAGCTTGAATAATTTATATGAATGGACGGTGATATGATAATTATTCATATATATATATATATATATATATATATATATATATATATATATATATATATATATATATATATATATATATATATATATATCTACATATGAGGTTTTAGTCTTCCTTTTTCACGAAGATAGATATATGAGGTTGTATTACACAGGGGAAAAGAAAAGCTGAAATTCCTTTTAGCTAAACAGTTTTGGCCTCCACTGGCCCTTATCGAGAGCTGTTTATTAACAGTTAATAGATAAGGGCCAGTGGAGGCCAAAACTGTTGAGCTAAAAGGAATTTTAGCTTTTATTTTCCCCTATAGTCTACAACCTCATATATACATATATATATATATATATATTATATATATATATATATATATAGTATATATATATATATATATATATATATATATATATATTATTATATGTGTGTGTGTGTGGGTGTGTGTGTGTGTGAGTACTATGTATCAGATTTCATATATATTGATAAGCCATTCTAGAGGGCTTGCAAGGGTCTCCCCAAGCCCTGAGCTTCCATAGGACGCCTGGGTATGTCAACGGTTATTTTCTCTCAGGTTGGGAAGAGCGTCTCCTCCCCCCAGCATCCCCCTTAAAGTTTGTTGCTTTTTAGCATGACCTATACTGGCACCCATTGGTCAGCAGGCCGGAGCCAATCACATCCAGGAGGGGAAATATTGGGGGTTTGTGGGGAACTAGAGGAAAGACAGAGAAGGCCAAGGCATCCCCTCGAGGCTCAGGGCAGTTAGGCGTCGGTCAAGAAATAGGGTGGATGTGTGACTCCCCTTTGTACCCTCTGCTGGTTTCCGTCCTCGGTCCGAAACTCGGGTTTCTATAGAATTTACTTTCACTCTCACTCGAGCCCTTGTGTAACTTCTTTAGAATATAAGACTGGTGTTAAATTAATCACTGAGCGTTTGATTTCTGCATGACCCACAGTAACTTGAGAGACCCACGTGACCCAGGTCGGGGTCATAATTTTGGTGTCAGATGTGGGGTAAGGTAGTGTGGTGTGTCGTAATTCATGTACAATACGCCAACTGTGGGTCATTGTGGTTGTGCAAATTCGATAATTAAGTGCAGAAGTGAAAAACAGTGAGGTACAATGGTGTATAGTATACGAAGCACGAGGGCCCACATAACTGACAGTGATGATGAGAGCGCAAGAGACGCTAGAGCAGTAGAAGTTAGCCTCGTAAGGAGTGAGGTAAATCACAAAGTAGACAAGGAAATTGAGCTTATTAAGGCATTCATGTAATGGAGATAGCGTGGGGGCAGGAACCAGACAAGCGCGAGGGCCTTGGACATGAATAGTAACAGTGAAAGTGTAATAAATGGGTCCAGATCATCGGGAATGATGTTACCGCCTCCGCCTCTGGCCACAGGTTGAAGACCAGATCCTGTGAGGAAAATACCTGTTCTTAGAGGGCACCTGCCAGTATTCGATGGTTCGCAGCCCAAAGAAGGATTCTTCTCTGTAGAGACCTTTTTAACGTGTGTGGAACTCACTACAGAAAGGTGGATGGATGAGGAAAGAGTTTTGGTTGCCAAGCAGAAAATTACTGGGAACACTCAGTGTATGACAGTGGGTTGGAACCATAGCTCTTCCGAAGATTGAGGTAAATTAAAAAAGAAAATGATCCACTGTATTGGCCTCCTGGAGAGTGAACGAAGGGAGTTAAGGTTGGCTTAGCGCCCCATGATGAAGGTTGGGGAGACCGTAGGCTCTTTTGTCGATCGACTGTCAAAGAACTATGAAAGTCTGGTAGCAGCAAAGGTTCGAACATAAGACAAGAAAGATGCCTTTTGCAGGTGAATATTGGAGGAGGTCCTTCCCTCAGCTGCTATAGGTATCCTCCACGGAAATGAAGGACTACAAGTGCCGTTACAAGACGCTATTCCAGCCTTACAAAAACTAGTGAATAGCAAGCGGCGGAAACAAGATAAAGGAGGAGGTCAGGTTACTCCCCGTCCTTTCTTCGCTTCCGTCACGCATCCTTGTACAAACAAACGTACTCTAACCGCCCCATCCAACTCCAGGGCTGGCCCCAGTGCCAAGCAACAGAGGGGAATCAAGGGAGGGAGGAGGGTGGATATAACCGGGGACTCTGCTGTCAGTGCAGGGGAAGGGGTCACTTGTGCACCCAATGCCCCTCCTTCGGACAGTGGGGTTGTTATGGGTGTGGTGAAGCAGTTCACCTGGTCAGCCAGTGTACAAAAAACAGCGCCGCACCAAATTGCGGGCCCCCTTCCACAAGAGGAAGGGGAAGGGCGCAAGGAAGGAGCGGAAGGCAAGTGCTGACAAACAATCTCCCTCCAGCACTCCCAGGGCCAGTGGCAACAGCGACCAGAGGAGCGACAGCGGGACCAGTTGGAGCAATGCCACCTCCCGCCTGCAAGTAGGTGTGGACCTTCCCCGCCCACGAGTGCTCCCACTGCCCCCGGGGGTGAATACTTCTGTAGGGGAGGCTAGACAGACATCTACACTGCCCCTCCCTCTTGCAGGAGTGGAGATGTAGCTGTACCTATTCTAGAGGTGGGAATAAACCCAAAAAACCACAACACGCTATTAGATAGTGGGACATGTGTCTCTTTGATCAAGGAACGCTTAGTGACAGGCACCATTTCGGCATCAAAAGGGTTCTAACATTGCACAGTGCAAGTGGGAATACCATCATGTTGCACAGAACAGTGCAACAAGCCATCTCCCTCAGCAGAGGAGTGTTGACTCACAAATTCTATGTGGTACCTACCACCCACCAACCTGGCATTCCCATTATACTGGGAATCGGGTACGTGAGCGAGCACAAAGTGGTTCTCTTTGGCCAGGAGGGAGGAGAAGTGGGAGTGGTGATACCTGTAGGAGGGGGGCAATACCAACAGATTCCCGTATTGGGGGAAACAAAAGCTGCTGTCCGAGTTGCCCTGGCCGCCACAGGGAATATGGAAGTGGTGCCTGCCAGCCTGGAGGTAGGGGAGGTAATCCCACCCACCTATCTCTACTCCCTTCCTCTCGTCCTGGCAAGGAAACTACAAGAAGGAACGTTGGTATATATAAATCCCCATAGAAAGTGGGCAGACTTTATGTTGTCTGGTGTCGCTACCATCATCGATGGTAAGGCAAATGTTCCTTTTGTAAATGTGAGTAGTAGTAGATTAGAATTAAGTAATAAGTCTCTTTGTGATTTAAAAGTGTGTTACCTCGTAGAAGTCAATAACGCAGTGTCGGCCTTGACTACACAGAGTCAAGGTCGCGGTGAATCCTGGCTTAGAAAATTATTGCGAACAGCTGTTCAAGAAACACCTTTGAATTACTGCAGTTGCATAGGAGAAATATCAAGAGAATATCAAGACACGATGGCGATAGGAGAAGAGCCTCCAGAGAGAATTGATAAGTTACCTTTTAAAATAAAAACAGGAGATCATCCCCTATTTGAAGTAAGCCTTACAGAACACCTGCTTGTCATGAACAAGTAACTGGGGAAAAGATAAAACAGATGCTAGAGCAGGGTATCATTCAGGAAAGTGAGTCTAACTGGGCTTCTCCAATCGTTTTAGTTAAGAAAAAAGATGGCTCTCTCAGGCTGTGTTAATTATAGACGATTGAATCCAATACCAAGTTTAATGCCTATCCATTGCTCTCGATCAAAGAGCTTTTGCTTTAAAGCAAGAGAGAGTAAATTTTTCACCACATTGGATCTTAAGTCCAGCTATAATCAAATACTCCTTGATAATGAGAGTAAAGCAAAAACGGCCTTTATAGCAAATAATCAGCTATATGAATATAATTTTCTTCCCTTTGGATTAAAGAATGCTTCGGCTCATTTTTTCTTGAGTAATGATGTCTGTTTTAGCCTCTATAATTGGCCTTGGGGTTTTTGTATATTTAGACGACATCATTGCAGTTGGTGCTACTGTAGAGGAGCATAAAGCTAACCTGATACAAGTTTTGGAAGCATTAAGGCATCATGGGATGAAAATAAATTTAGAAAAATGTACGTATTTCCAGGACGAAGTAGAGTTTTTGGGGTACCTAGTATCTTCTGAAGGCCTTAAGCCTTGTGCCGATAAAGTTGTTGCAATCAAAGAGTTTCCACGACCAAAACATGCGAAGGATGTAGCCAGCTTCCTCGGACTCGTGGGTTACTATCGGAAGTTCATTACGAACTTCGGACAGATAGTGAGACCGTTAGACGCATTAAGGAAGCAACCTGATTTCCAATAGGGTGAAAAAGAGGAAGAAACTTTTCAGAAATTAAAAGATGCCCAAGTGAGTGATGAACTCTCGGCTTATCTGAGGTTCGATCGCCCCTTTTTTAGTGACTACAGAGGTGAGTGATACTGCGATAGGAGGAGTAATCTCTCAGATTGACGATGAAGGTAATGAAAGACCAATTAGTTTTGCATCACATGCATTAAAAGGGGCAGAGAAATATTATAGTACCTTCAATCGAGAGGCTTTGGAGGTCTTATGGTTGCTGGAGAGACACTGCTATTTTTTGCTGGAACACAAAATAAAGATTTTCCCAGATCATCAACCGTTAATGTACCTGCTGAAGAAGAGCGAGATTACAAATCGCCAAGCTCGATGGATCGAGCAAATTTTTGAGTTTGACATCATAATGATTGACTATATCCCTGGGAAAAGTAATAGAGTGGCGGATGCTCACTCCAGGAACATCATAAGAGTAACAACTCATGTTGCAAAGCGCAAGGAAGAACGACAAAAGAAACTTTGTGACGGAGGCACAGGCACTGCAGGCAATAATGCCAGCAATGTTGTGACAGTTCTGAACATTGACAGTCAAGCAAACATAAGCATGACACGCAAAAAATGGGAATCTCGTAAGCACTCTCAGATGAACGGGAGTGGCCGAGTTGGTAGCTGGTTGAATGCAGGTGGAACTCCGTCCGGGGGATTCCAGAATAAATGCCCAGAGAATGAAAGTGTGGTTGAATTTTGTGGTTGGATTATGCGAGAGTTGGTTGAAAATCAGGGGTCTGAAGCTTGGATTAGCCAGATCAAGGCTTGTGTGAAAGGTGAGAGCAACGAGTTCCCGAGTTTTGTGCAATTGTCCAGAGACATGTTCTTCATTAAGGAAGACGTCTTGTTATGTAAATATGAAAAAAGGCCCGGAGATATCCGAGCCCGAGTCGTTCTTCCTCAAGCTTTAGTAGATTCATGTTACCTATAGTAGATTCATGTTAGCCCTTATGCTGGACATGTAGGCATAGAAAGGCCTCTTAGAAGAGCCTCTGAGCACTACTTTTGGGTTGGCATGCGATGAAAAAGCACTGAACTGTGATTCCAAATGCCCAATTGTGGACCACTACCTACAGTGCAAGACAACCTAGATATATTTGTGTTTGTGGATGCATTCACACGTTTCACACATGTGTATGCAATGACAGCCAAATCAGCAAAAGAAGTGGCTAAAGCGTTGTATTCCCTTGTAAACCTATTCGGGTGTCCTAGAATACTTGTGTCGGACAACGGCTGTGAGTTTGTAAATGAAATAATTCGCAAATTTACGGCCCTCTTACAAGTAGACCATGTCACCATTGCGGCTTATCGGCCACCTGCTAACAGACTCATTGGGTCGCACAACAGAAAGGTAGTCAACATCTTAAAATATCTCATCACGGATAATCCGACTTCCTGGGAGTCTCTGTTGCAGACGGCTGAGATGGCTATTAATACCGTATATAACAGCTTGATCAGGGACACCCTTCTTCCTGATGTATGGACCGGATATCCGACTGCCATATTCAGTGGTCTTGGACCCTCAACAGATGGAACAATACCGGGTCTGGTTTTGTAGCACAACCCAACGAGTGTTCCAAGCTACGCAACGTCTGCTGTTGAGGGCAAACAAAAAGTACTGCTTGCGGTATGATAGATGGTTTCGAGCTCATGATTCCCCAATACAGGTTGGAGATTGAATCTATTGGAAGAAAATGCAACTGTCGAAGCACAAACTCGAACCATCATATACAGGAGTGTATCGTGTGAAGGAGATCAAGCACTTCTCTGCTGTGATTCAGCATGTTCACACAGGGGATGTGAGCGAGTACCACCTGTCGCATTTGCATGCGGTGCTCGAGGACAGCTTAATGTTTCACACCAATAAACCAATATCCCCTTACCCCGTGTTGGCCGGGTATCTGGGAGACGAGCCAGTGGAACACACAGGAGCGCAGGTGGGCACCAGGCCGAGAGCACACGACCGTGTTCCCAAGCCCATGTCATAAGTAAATGCTATTGCAAAGTAAATGAAAGGGGTCAGTGATCAGAGTATGTAAATGCCAACCCACGTCTGCCAGGATTAAGAATCATACCAGTTGTTTTATTTTTGTTTATCTCTTGATATGTCGATCAGATTGTAATGTGTCAGGAATTATGTTGTTTCCATTTATATTATCCAAATTATTTTGAGAACAAATGCTATTGCCTGTGAATCATATTCTTGTGCTGTAATTTCTAGTTGTATTGTGGTTGTGTTGCTTATGTACATTATTTTATCATTATGGTTTATTGTTTTTTATTTTGTGTTAAATTTTGCCACAACCCGGACCCAATCCTTTCTTTATAATCTATAAATTCCACTAATGCTTGTAAGTTTTTTTTTTTCACAGATGATGAAATTTTTTGTGCCTGAATTTCCATTTTTATTTTTATATTTCTTACGTGGTAGTCTTAAATGTAAATTTAAGTTCTGAGAAGATTCTGTTCTTCTTCCCAGCTGGTTCCCATTTTTATATGGGGTCGTTGTTTCGGATGAACCGTTTCCATCTATTTCTATCCTGCGCTTCTGCCTCATCAATTCCCTTCTCATGTAAGTCTCCTCTCACACAGTCCTTCCTTCTCCTTTTTGGTCTCCCTCTTCTTCTTCCTTCAACCTCCATCCCAATAGCATGTCTCCCAGCATTGTCCTCATCTCTCCTCAACAGGTGTCCATACCATCTCAGCCTCCCCTCCAGCATTTTCTTTGATACTTCCACTACCTTAGTCAACCCCCTTATGTAGTCATTTCTGATCCTATCCTCTCTTGTCACCCCAGACATCCACCTAAGCATTTTCATTTCTGCCACATCCATCTTCTTCTGCTCTGTTTTTCTCATGCTTGCTGTTTCCGTACCATACAGCATTGCTGTTCTTACCACTGTCTTAAGAAATTTTCCTTTTAATCTAAGTGGTACTCTTTTGTCACAAAGAACTCCAGAGGCCGCTCTCCACTTGTTCCAGCCTGCCTGCACCCGATGTTTTACTTTTTCTTCCATATTTCCCTCCAGCGTTAACAAAAGATCCCAAATACTTAAACTTATCAACTCTCTTTATTTGTTCTCCACCAAGCTGAATACTTTCTCTATCATCCCCCTCAGTGGTAGTACACATATATTCTGTCTTAGATCTACTTATTCTCATTCCTTTGTCCTCCAGTACTTGTCTCCATCTTTCCAATTTCATTTTCAGATCTTCCCTGCTCTCTGTGCACAGAACAATATCATCCGCATACAATATGTTCCATGGTACTGCCTCCCTTACTTCCTCTATTATAACGTCCATTACTATGTTAAAAATAAATGGGCTCAAAGCCGACCCCTGGTGTAATCCTACTCTCACCTCAAAACCCTCTGTCTCCCCAACACTGCTCCTCACTGTGGTAAAAACATTCCGGTACATCTCTTGTATCAATCACACGTACTTCTCTGGCACCATCTTCTCCCTCAGACTCCTCCATACCTCTTGTCTAGGGACTCAGTCATAAGCCTTTTCAAGGTCGATGAATACCATATGTAGGTCCCTTTGCCTTTCCCCGAATTTCTCCATTAGTTACCTCAGACAAAATATACCATCGGTTGTTCCTCTTCCCTTCATGAATCCCATCTGCTCTTTACTTATTTGTATTTCTCTGAGAAGATTCTGTTATTTTCATTATATTCCACTGCATAATTTTTTTTTGTGTATAAACTTCTATATATTTTTTTTATTATTTTGAGGAAATTTAATACATCGACATGATGCAGTGTGATTAAAAATTGATGCCATGTGTCCTGATTGTCAAGGGGAGTGACTGAATGTGTAAAATTTTCTGTCTTTTTGTTTTTATCATTTTGTTGTGCGTGTAAAGCAGAATTTTTATTGTTTGGTACTGCTCTGTTCCAGGGAAGAGTGATTGTTTTGAATTTTTGTTGTTGAAATATCTTATGTGTTGCAAGGCGTGTTCAATTCACTTGTAACCTTTAGTTTGTACACACGCCATATGGCCCTCTTTAAGATAGTTTACTTTAATTTAGATAAGTCAGAACCTTGAGGGACGAGACTCAAGGTGGGACAAGGCAGGGATTGTAACTTTGCAAGGACGCAAAGGGACTTGGGGAGGGAGTGATAAGCCATTCTAGAGGGCTTGCAAGGATCTCCCTAAGCCCTGAGCTTCCACAGGACGCCTGGGTATGTCAACGGTCAATTTCTCAGGTTGAGAAGAGCGTCTCGTTCCCCAAGCATCCCCCAAAAAGTTCGTTGGTTTTTAGCTTCACCTATTTTGGCACCCATTGGTCAGCAGGCCTAAGGAAAGGTGCCAGAGCCAATCACATCCAGGCGGGAAAATATCGGGGGTTTGTGGGGGAATTAGAGGAAACACAGAGAAGGCCAAGGCGTCCCCTTGAGGGATCTGGGTAGTTAGGCATTGGTCAAGCAATTAGGTGGACGTGCGACTCACCCTTTTACCCACAGCCGGTTACCGTCCTCGGTCCGAAACTCGGGTTTCTATAGAATTTAGTTTCATTCTCACTCGGGCCCTTGTGTAACTTCATTAGAATATAAGACTGGTGTTAAATTAATCACTGAGCGTTTGATTTCTGCATGACCCCCAGTAACTTAGAGACTCACACGACCCAGGTCGGGGTCATATAATATAATATATATATATATATATATATATATATATATATATATATATATATATATATATTATATATCGAGCGACAATGTCCTTTAATATCTAATTCGCTCCACCTCGGAATTAATATATTTTCATATATGCTTAACCGAAGGGGAATTTTTTCTCGATAATAGAGTTGCCTGGACCAGGGCGCGAACCCATGGATCCTTTCAAATCCAGGAACGTCAGTGAAGCTTTTACCTACTACACGCGGTGGTGTAGTAGGTAAAAGCTTCACTGACGTTCCTGGATTTGAAAGGATCCATGGGTTCGCACCCTGGTCCAGGCAACTCTATTATCGAGAAAAAATTCCCCTTCGGTTAAGCATATATGAAAATATATTAATTCCGAGGTAGAGCGAATTAGACATTAAAGGACATTGTAGCTCGATATATGTATATGAATCACGGAAATGTGATATGACTTATATATATATATATATATATATATATATATATATATATATATATATATATATATATATATATATATATACATATATTCTCCAGGATTTGCCACGGGGGATGGTTGGTGGTGATGGGAGGTTTTTCTGTGATTGGGTGTGGCAAATCCTGGAAAATACAAATAAACATTATGAATAACGAAAGAAGCAGCTATATCGAACCCATGACTTAGTACAGTCAGGATAAACGGAATAGCACAGGCCTCCTACTAAATGTTTCATCGGTTGGTAACCAGAATTTCAATCAAGAAGGGATTAGACATAGTACGCAAAACTGACTGTAGCGTTGTAACACTAAAAGTATTTAATGGTGAGGTCCCAATACGTTTCCTGTGATCTCAGTTTGAAACATGATTTCCCATCCTGCATGTTAATTAATCTCAAAAATTAATAATGTTAAAATTTCTGGGGAAAGGTCCTCCTTATAGGAAATAAAATCAAAGTAGAAATGCCGTTTTCTTGACTTCCACGGCCTGATTTGTGACATGCTAAAACATAAGCATTGCAGCGACGACATTTTGTACAAGCACATCTGCGAGGGCACACAGGTGTGAAGGAAACATTAAAGTAATATCTAAATTATTCTGCCATTTCCTGCCCTCCAAATGACACTTAATGACAGACAAAGAACGTTAGACAGTTAGAAAGCTACGACTCACGGATTACACAAAATAAGAATGCAGTGACCATATTCATACATACACAAACACACACACACACACACACACACACACACACACACACATATATATTATATATATATATATATATATATATATATATATATCTATATATATATATGTGTGTGTGTGTGTGTGTGTGTGTGTGTGTGTGTGTAAATAAACAAATGATATATATATGTGTGTGTGCGCGCGTCCGATACCTCACAAGTAATGAATATAATTTGAGAGGTCTAAGGTGACAACAGACATACTCTTATAAACAATATAAAAATATATATCTATAACTACTGACAGATTATGTGTATATAAAATGTTCTACCTTTAAAAGATACTTTCAAGTATCACATAATTCTGCTAATATCTGATTAGGCTAAGGTATGCTTCAGATGTTCATTTTGAGGTACTCAAGGTTCCTTGGCCATCGACCTTGCCTTTAAATGAAGGAAAAAAAATCTCGTTCCAGAAACCTGCAGTGCTTGAGCCGAACGCGGCCCTAAGATGTTGCCTGACTAGTCATCGCAGACCTGTAAGGGAAAAATGTATCCGGATTTGCACAGGTTACTATAAGCCGAGTATATTTTTAGACGTTAAAAAGATGCAGAAAGAAGAGTGTAGTTTTTTCTTTGGGTAACTGATGATCATGCAAGTAAATTTTTATAGATTTTATTTGTTCCACGTTTGGTGTATGTTTCTGAGATTCCTTTGTACCATAAAATAACAGACTATTAAAACCTGTAAAACAACGAACTGACTTGCTATACAGTATGTTTTCCTGCCTTAACTTTCATATGTAATGGTTTCTATTTTACCTGCTCTAGGTTATATTTTGCTTTTACTAGTCATATGATCAATTAATGCTTAAATAGCCATAACAATCATTTCTATCCTAACAGCTCTCATTCGTAGTTCTCGTCTTAATTTCCCTTCTTACCAATTTTCGGTCTTTCCCAATTAGTCTTAACTGTTTGAGTCTTATCTACAGTCAGGAACAAAATATGTTTTACCGCCTAGAGCAACAGATTTTTATACATCAGTACAAATTAGGTTTCGCCTGAACAGTCGTTAATAACAGACTCTGTTGTACATGACCTACCCAACAGTTTCTGGCTCACTTATCAAAGTAAATGGGTGAATAAGTGCCCCTTCCCAGTGAAGTAACGACCAGAACAATAAAGCCTAATATTTGCATCAAAGACTTTTTCCATGAATGTTCCTGAGAAGAAAAGAGAGCTTATCTAAGGGATGTTCTTAATTTCTATGATGGAACATAGTGATGTAATGCATACCTCCACTGTATTCGAATGGTTGTTTGAAGTGAGCGTCGTGGAGTACAGGTCATACAAGTCTCTATGTATGGTGACGATAATCTATAAAAGTATTGCATCTATTAGTAGCTTTCGCCTCGTTCATTTACAAATAGTAACTAGAATACCATCAAATAAATTTTTTTTATTTAGTACTGGATTATGTCTTGAATGTATTTCCAATACTAATTTGTCTACATTCACTACAACAATTTGATTATCTTGATGCTTTCGCTCTTTAATTCAAGTGGTAACCATTTATTAAGTAAACTTGTTTGGGAAAGGCGACCATGAACCCACTCTCAGTAGCTCTCCATGACATTCAACCACTCTCTCTCTCTCTCTCTCTCTCTCTCTCTCTCTCTCTCTCTCTCTCTCTCTCTCTCTCTCTTTCCTCACATGATGTTAATGACATCATCACCGGAAAGAACTTAGGACATTATTGCTCTCAATTTGATCTTGCAGTAAATTCTAGATCAAACAAACCTCCTTTTTAAGGTACATGAAATAAATCGATAAATCGGCAAAATTCTTCTGATTTCACTGTTCTAAAAACTGAAGGTATTTAGTAAAGAGATTAAAACATTACTACCAGTACATGGAAGTGTCATGGACTCGGGGTGAAAACACTATAAGCGACATACTCGCCCAATAGCCAGGTTCAACACCTTTTCGGGCGTGTTGTATGTACCATCTTGCCGTCTAAAGGTGTGCCGTCATACAATGGTCTTAAGAGTGTGTATACTGTCCCACAAGCCGGATCGTTTGCCACATTGAACACGCATTTTTCTTACTTCAACGAGTAACTGAATATACTTTGAACCAGGTAGTAATATTATCAATTTTTTTTTCGTAAAAAGGGTTCAACCACCCAAACTTCTAGGACAACAGCCAGCTTTACGTAGATTAGCTATATAAAAAAATTGCAGCCTAAATTTAGTGAAAAATTAGTCTCTAGAATCATTATGACACATTTAAATTCGACTAGCATCAAGTAATGAAGCCTCTTCTCTGTTTATTTGAATTACACAGCCGTCCACTGGCAACGTATTGCGTAAGCTATTCTTCTCGCCCAAAGAAAGGTGGTGTCGATTTCGGCTGCAAGATGCACGTACCTGCGTGACTTCAGTTTTGCCGCGGCCACCGTCGTCAGGAAGATGCCAAGAGATGCGAAGAGAAGCGAGAAATGTGCTCGTGTGACAACGTCTAATTCTGCACCCAACTAGCCAATAGTACTGCATAAAAATAACACTAGCTTCTTACAGCAGGTTTTAGATGACGATGCTCAAATACTACAGAAAGCGTTTTTTTGTGACAGGCTGTCTTAATTCATGACAAGAGATCCTTCGGGTGTGCATGATTATGTGTGTATTTAAGTATGCATTGTTATACAAACGTGTTAGGTCATGTTATTGCGTACGGTCTTACCTACGAAGTATTGAGGAATTGCATACATGGCTGATTATAAAAGTATTAGGACTTGTTGAATAACTTCCTCAGTAAAATGACGACAGGTGAAAGGGATGATCTTACATACTTATAGAAACGCCGTGGGATTTATCCACTTTTTTTTTCTGCAAGTCGTTATTCTCTCGATTCTTCATTACTGTTAGTCATCTAACTCCTTTCCTTCTTCTAAGGAACCAGGTATTTATTTATAAATACCTGACTATACTAAAAAGTATTGGACACCACTCAACCTGCGTTAAAGAACGTAAGTTAGAGCTCCAAAAAGTTACCGTTTTCTACGTCAACGTACAATATAATCTCTTTGTTTATTGTTTTGAGTTTTCGTTTTCGTTCTACGTTGCTTATTCCTAAGTTGCCAATACCAGCCAAGATACAATAGGTTCCCGTGACACGAGATCGTTCCGCTGTGGAAGGATTATTTGACCATAGATATATATAGCAGCGATAATTACGGAAGGATATCACAAACATGAAGCCGTCAGGAGGTTCCACTCCTGACAGGTACTTAAGAAAAACGCCTTAATGTTGAAGACGAAGGAAACAATCCCATTTGCATACGGCTGAGGGCAGCGATGAATCTGCATGTTTTATTTTCAGTTCTTCGGGAACTGCAGATTCAGAGCGTGTGACACATGGCTCGCGCGGCAACTTTCAGGGTATTTGGTTTCAAAACGCCGCGTTCTTAAAGGTCAAATTGAACGAGATTTGCCACAGGATAAACTGAGGCAGTCCGAGGACCAACACCTCGTTTGTTAAACATCTTTTGAATCAAATTTTGCTCATCTGCAAGAAGAGACGAAACAAAAAAATAATTATATGAATGGATTCGCACCCCGAAAGTGTGTGAAAATTTGCTAAGTAAACTGATATCAACAACTAATGTAAACTAGATTAAAACTAATTATAATGATTGACTCTCGGTTTGTAATCTACGAAAAATATTAGTAGGAATGCAGTGTGATATATACCACAAGAAAAAAGATCCGACTACGTACAGATAAACTCTGAAAGACAGAAATGATACTCACATTTTAAGGTAAGACGGAGGGAAGACGAAAGATCCGAAGTATTAACGTGACTGTGTGTAAGCATTGATTTATATTAAAGAAAACAAAGTAAGCAAAGCCTTTGCAGACTGGCTAAGCCTACAAAGAGTCGGGAGGCAGTTCAACAAAGCTGTGCCTGTGATGCCTAATAAACGCACCCAGTCCTGGTCAAGAACTCAGCCGGGTCTGTCACATGATCCTGTAAGACATATCAATTCTAGGGCTGAGAACTAAAAGGGCCAATGTCAAAAAATGGCCGATTGTAGTTAAGACCGTCACTAAACTAGAAATTTATCTCTGTTTCAGTGCTATAATGGCCAATGTTATAAATTAAGCAATCACCCCCCAAAAAAAAGCTTTCGTTTGCTTTACTTACCTGAATTTTAATAAAGGAAGCAATATTTTAAATGCGTTTTTCTGAAAACATGGTTTCATGACATTGGCCCTTCTAGTTCTCAGCCCTAGAATTTATACCTCTAAATCCATCACGTTTACAGTGTATCTATAAACATAGATTCCAAGTTCTTGAAAACTGGGAAAGTCTGATGGATCCGACACAGAAAGAAAATTAAATTTTTATTGCAATTAACAACTGCACAATACTTTTCGAGTTCTGCAGTGATGCAGTAAAGCAGAGGACGAGTTTCAAAGTAAGAAAAAGAATGAAACAATGAGGATGCTGGGGGCGAGAAGAAGCCTCCTAAAGGTTGAACTGGGATGATGAGGGGATTACCAGAGAGTCACCATTGAAATTCGGAAAAAGGATCCTAAGACGGATGCTACATCTGCAAATCTGATAGAACATTGGGCACAGCCAGTCAAAGTAGGAGACCTGCTAGAATGTTAAGCGTAACCAAAATAGTCCCCAACGTTACTGGAAGAGAATTAATAGACATGTAGAGCTAAAAAAAACAAAAAAAAATAATATGGGCAAAGCACTGAAAAGAAAGAAACGACAAAAATGAAAGCGGATGCATGTAACAGTACTTCAAAAGTAACAAGCGTTGTCAAATACAGTGGCTGGAACTAATGTGAGCCTTGTGCTTACAAAGAAATTCCTCTGTGGCAAAATAATGCTACTAATAAAATCTTTACTTCAGACATCTATACTTGTAGATCATCAAGTATTCTGTGACAGAAACCGTCAACAATGTTCTATATATATATATATATATATATATATATATATATATATATATATATATATATATATATATATATATATATATATATAATTTTAGTACATATATTCTTCCATGGGCTTATAATGCCATGTTTTATGCAAGCATGCATATATTAGCTGCGGAATCGGATCTATTCTTTATACTGAATTTCATTTTCCTTAAAACTTTTATGAAATCGAATATGCATACTATAAAGCATTCATGCATGGAAAGAGGAGCCATTGTCAGACGTTATGTAAATAAGGTGTTATTCTTTTTTCGAGTAGATTCCTAATTAAATCTTTTGGTTATTCGAAATTCTACGTCCCTTTACAGATATTTCCCTATAACATTTACCTACGATAACAAACAACAGCGTCAAAGAATATTTAAACATCTGGTATATTTTTACTTTAATAACCTTAAGAATCCAAATCAACCAATTTAGAGACTAAATTAAGTGACTTTTGCTCCAAACTCTTTAAAATTCTTTAATATATTTAAAATTCTTTAATATATTTAAAATTTCTAAGATAATGGGGTCAACTAGTGATATAAAACATTATGGAATTTAAATTAATGGCGTAATAAATGACATAACGTTGCTGCATCTATCACACTTCTATCTTTGAGTTTGACATGCTCACAGGAAGTTAAATTTCCGGTTCCTGAAACAGCAAAGTTATTTTCTTCCTTTAGATACCAGTATGAACCAAGGCACACATCCTGTTGATTACAGTGACGATATGGATCTGGACTCTGACTTTGACGCAATAACCAACTGTCGTCTGGTTCAATCCTGATCGTGGCGGGTAGTCTTCGAACCAGCTATGGATTTTCGCTAGGTATCCATCCTGAAGGCAAACATGAAATATTTATACAGGTAATATCCAATAGCTCGTACTCGCAGTTAAGTCGAAGCCACGTTCTCTCTCTCACAGAATAATGCTTGCAATTATGGCATAATGATACGTATCCTTTTTTTCAGAAGCTTACGGGCAGGTTTTGAAATCACTGTCCAGAGTCGACGTCTTTTCTTGAGGATATCGCACTACGATGTTACTCGCATGCAACAGCAAACAAGTTTTACATCGCTTCGTCAATAACACCTCTACCGCCAATGAAGTCTTGAATCCATTTCCTGCAACCGGAAACCTCTATCTTCATATAACTGTACACCCAGTACACTAGGAGATGACACTTTCACAGGCCATTTATAGAATTTCTGTAATCTGAGTCGACACTTCCCTGAATAAATAATTGCTAATGAAACAATTTAAAAAGGATGCATCATTTTTTCATAGCTTCATTAGCAATGATTCGTTCATTGTCTTTTTCTTTTAGTTTTGGAGTGACGTAAAGTCCGTCTGCATAACATTTCCTCTTTCTTATTGGAAGCACCGACTCGTATTTTGAACAATTCATAAATCTGCCGTGCAGGGGAGTATCGACTCAGATTACAGAAATTCTATAAATGGCTTGTGAAAGTTTCATCTCTTAGTGTACTGGGTATACAGTTATATCAAGATAGAGGCTTCCGGCATTATCATACATATTTCAAGAAGAGGATAAGTTTGAGTGTGTTATACATGCAATTCAAGTATAAAAATATTCATGGCATGAACACAAGTGTACAGGCCTTTGAAAGCTTCTCCCTGCCTCCCCTCCCCCCTCCCTGTCGTGCGATGTTACCACAGTTATTTATACATATATACACTGTCATCGAGTCATCGAATGACAAAACTATATCGGCTTTCTTCCTCGGCGTCTTATGCTACGCTTGTGGTATGAAGGTCAGTTAATAATGAAATCCTTTGATCAACTGAAAACCATAACTATGAATCAGAATGACATTGATTATAGGCAAATCGATGTAAATAGCTAAATGTATCAGTTTTATTTTTGCGTATTTTTATTTTAGCTTCGCTTCTCTTGACCGTAATGACACTTTAAATAATTACGGCAGGTCCTGCGAATAGCTGTGCCGCTTTGTGCAAGTTCTACAGCCTGACCTTTTCCTTCTTCTCTGGAGAAAACTGCACTGGGTTCAGTGTGCCTCCTTCTCCTTCAGGAGACTGTGGATCTACTGAAATCACTTCTGAATCGCCTCAGCCAAATGATTTTTTTTTTTTTAATATTCCATCTTTATAGATCAGTTTTTCAATTACCAAAAAAAAAAAAAACGACCTTTTATGACTCTGAAGTGCAAATGAACAAGACGGAAACCAGACAGAGACTAAGGTACAACTGAACAAGGGTAAAAGAATTCAAGGGGAGAAATCTCTATATGCAAAGGATCTGTAAATGAGAACAAAAAGCTACTGCACTTCACTTACCCCAACCCAAAGTGGAAACAGAGTCAGAAGCTGAAATAAAAAAAATAAATAATAATAATAATCATACATATATACAGGAGACAATAAATAATGATGATGATTAGACTCACTGATATATACTTGTATGTTTTCTGAAATTCTTGCAATTTATTACTTCTATACTACAATTCCCAAAGGATAAGTTACGAGGAACGAAAGATGCACATATAAATCCAGTAAGTTTGCTTGACTGGATTACAAGCAGAGATGATCATTACCGTAATCATATACTGTCAACAAGATTTTTCTTATCTTGAAGAACATTTTCATCGTGAAATTACTAGACTGAGAAAAAACCGACAAAAGAGAGAGGATCTTTGATCTTAAAATAGAAACTTTTTCAATGGAATTGAGACTAATTTTTTATAAAACGTATGAAAAAAGCAACATACTAAAACATCTGTATGAATGGAGTTTCAAAGAAATTTAGAATCCAACAGGATTTCTTATTACTTAGTGGAATTATGGCAAACCTAGACATACAACGCATCCCAGTAGGCTATACTTCCTCAGATAAGAAATGCACCTTTTCCTGAGAACGTCAGATTAGATGAAGTTGAAGAAATTTTGGATTTAAGTTCCTTGTTTACTAAGTTTATTGCACTGCTTATTATACTGATACAGACATGTGCTCACTTATTTATCGTATTTGGAAAACATTAGGGAAATAGATTTAATAAATCACATGATGACAGAAGATTGACCATACGCCGCTGCCTGTCGTAATTTCTTATATAAATATATATACCTGAAGAAACAGACAATATGGTAAGATAAAATTCACTGACCACTTTATACATGCATGTATATATATATATACATACATATATATATAATATATATATATATATATATATATATATATATATATATATATATATATATATAAATGCAAGTTAATATGCTTTTGCACAAGACATCCTGCTAGAATGCTCACTTCAATATTTGGAGGAAATGAATATCCGTCATTGCTTTGATTCAAGGTAACATCTATTGTATTTGCCAGAACAACAAGATAGATCTGAAAGTTACGTCCGCCAACTAGAGAGGATATTTCTCCTGAAATGCTTTTACATGTATTACACACAACCTCGGACAATATGAATCCATGTCTTCTGACATTTGAGACGACCGATAATACACCAAAAATAGCCATCATTTTGATGTTATCTTACTACAGAACCTTTTATCATGCTTCACACAACACAAAGGCAAGCGTCCCTTGCTCCTGAGATGTGTTACGCAACATATAATATATTGCTGTTGACCTTTCACTAGACATGAGAAGGAAAAACTGGCAAGGAAAACTGACAAAAAAATCTGATCTCATTATCAAACTGCTTCTAATGAATGAACTTTTCTACCACAAAAAAAATATTGCAAACATATACGGCAAAAACACATCAATTATTGGTCATGACAACAAAAAGACTTTTTAAAACTTATTACACTAATTCTTTCAAAGCACCTCAGCAGTGTTGCTGAATAAACGCACCTTTGCAGAGAAAATGAAAAGTTACATCGTAACTCAGAAGGTAGTAAGGTAGAATCATCAGCTGGTCAGTGAAGACTTCTATTATCTATTATTTGTTGAAGAAAGTCAATTTATAAAAGATTAACTGCACATATAAATATACGGATCAAAAGAGTGTCATGGGCGCTGAATTTCTCTAGGGAAACGTAACTGAATAGTGTCTTTCTAGGAAAAAATCTTAGGGGTTTGAGAAAACATCTTTACGCATTGCGCCTAAGGATCGTCGAAGAAATACTGCTCATCAGTTTTATAACACTGAAAATTTACACAATATATATATATGTATATATATAAATATATATATATATATATATATATATATATATATATATATATATATAATAGTCGCAACGAAATAAGCCATAATATCCAGCGTCACAATACATACCATATAGGTAACACCCCATCTACCATTATGTAACATAAAGAATATACAGTTAAAAGCATTTACAGCAACCATAACGTACAAAGAAATTGCATAACTTAATACGAAGTAAAACCACTGCATTTTATGGTTAATAATTATAATAATAATAACATTAATTTAATTAGGTGACGGTATCCACAGTAATACAAAGGTTAGAATTAAACGCATACTAATAAACAAACGAATATCTATCTAATGAATAATAAGTAGGGGTTGATAATAAAATAAATCTGAAAAATTAATAGAAGGAGCAAGAATCTTTATAGTTGCAGTAGAAAACAACATCTCTTCAACTTCCAGGTCTTATCTGCAACACTGCCACAAGGATGGCACCTTTAACATTTACAGCGCAAAAAAAGAAAAAATGGCAACCTGATCTTGGGAACAGTGACAGAAACGCACCTTAACAAACTGTAATTGCTGACGCTCTGCGAGACAAGTATGGCATGCTGAGCGCAGACGCACGGGTCTAAAGGCAACAGAAGTTCCCGAAAGAGATGAACCTTAACTCAATCAGCAATGGTGACTCTAAATCATAGTTGTCAGTTTTAGGGAAAAGGAACACCACTTTTAATGACAGAGATCCTAGGATACTGGCGAAATCTACTTATACATACACTTATTGAAATATACTTTATGCATATGCTTTATTTAAATATACTTTATACATATATTTTATTTAAACAATTTATGCATATACTTTATTCAAACAATGGCAGACTTGAAGATATGAAGCATGTGGTGTTAAACTTTTTATTCACCTTTAAATAAAAGAAGCCTTGAGGCTTCAGAACGACAACTATATATCTTCCTGGAAGCGTTACAAATGATTTTATCATGAGCAGTGGGACACAGAGAGAGAGAGAGAGAGAGAGAGAGAGAGAGAGAAGAGTCGAAGGTAAAGCAATGTATCATCAAATATTCCGCTTCTTTATTCAGAGTTTTACCAAGGCACTGCACTTGGAGCTTAATGCGATTCGACCTTAAACTGACTGACCATACCGCTCACCGCTTCCTAATTCGCTGTACATCACAGTTAAGGCTAGTGGCGACTTTATCTCGCATTATGGAAGAGCGAATAACTGCAGCAATTGTATACGCATACCACCATAGTGCATCAACTCCTAATAAACTCCTGGGGCTAACAGATGCTTAAAACACCCAGGGGTTTCAGAGCATTATGCAGTCAAGTCGAACTCAATCAACCTCAACAGATTTCTGTTCCCCTTTTAAAACAGAAATGGTGTTATTATGTGAGAGACATTTGCAAATCTAAGAAGCACGATGCTCACAGTCACGATGCAGCATTTTTGCTATTAAGAATGCCTTACTCTAAACATGATCGCGCTCTGACTCCTTCACTCTGTTTACGAGCGAGCAGTGGCGACGCACGGGGGCGACGGGTGGATTGGAATATAGAATTGAGGCCAAAGGCCAAGCGCTGGGATCTAGCCGGTCATTCAGCGCTGAAAGGGAAATTGATTGGTTGATTGATTGAATTGAGATTAGAAAGGTTTGCAAGGTGTAGCAGGAGGAAAACCTCGCAGTTGCACGTTGAAACAATTGTTAGGAGAGGGTGGATAGCGAGAAGGAAGAAAGAGAATATGAAGAGAGGTACAGTAAAAGGAATGAAAGGGGTTACAGCTAGGGGCCGAAGGGACGCTGCAAAGAACCTTAAGAAATACCTTCTGTGCACCTCAAAACCTGAATGAAACTCGGTGCAGAACGAATATGTCCATATTCATGCATAGGGTTTCTTGCGGTCTAAGTAACGCAGTGAATTCCTTTGATTACAAACGCTTGGTACTAATATCCAATAAGAATGACTTTGGATAACCTTCATACTACACACACAAAATAATTAGCTACACATCAAAGGAGGGAGACTGAGAAATAAAGACAAGAACAAAATATTTCTCTCTACTTAATCTTGGTGGTTTTTCATGGGGATGCTTTTCGGACGGTGAACTCTGAAAATTCTTATTTGGACCAAGCCAAGAGGGAAGACTGAGAGGCAGGAAAGCGGGTGGGGTGGGGTGGGGAGGGGGGGTCTCCCTAAATGGAGCTGATTTATTTTTGCTGACAGGCTTTATTCAACTGACATAAGGAGACATAAATTTAAGGTGAACTGACCTTCATCAGAACCGATATCCTATCTAAATTCGGACAATCTGAAGTTGATTTGAAGAAATCAAAGAAATCTGAAATTTATGAAGACAATCTAGGTATGCCATCCTTAAAATTAAGCAAAAAAGACGTGACTTGCTCGGGGGCGATTCAGACATCGAAAAAAAAAATGACGCAAAGAACAATTTTACGGAGACAGAAAAAGTCTCCTAAAAGAGAGCGAGCGCCCTTCTGGAGAGGTTATTGTCATTCGTCATTTGGGCTCCTCGCTGCATTTGAACGACGTCAAGGAGGTTCTTTGAAAAACGAAGCGTGCCCACGTGAGGTTGGTGCCAACGCAGGGAAGTGGTCACGTGATCCCTCCCTGAAAAGGGCGTGGAAAAGAATGCCCTTGTTGCATGTGTAACTAACGTCGTTGCCTTCAGTTGCAACCTTGCAGTCCCTTCCCCCTTGCCCTCCCTTCTCTCCTCCTCCGCCGCCGCCGCTGCTGCTGCTGCTGCTGCAGCTCATGACAAAGGCGCATTCTCCGCCGCTTCCAAAGGAGGAAATGAGCGAGGAAAAAAGACAAGGCTCTGCGGACAGTCACTATCAGATCCCTCCTTCCTTACGCCCTTCTAGCATTCGGAAAAAGATTAACTAAAGAAAAAGCACATTTAAAAAAAATGGAGCTTTATGAATGATGGAATAAACACAAGAACGCACACACATAAGATGCAATAATCTACTTCATCAAAACAAGTAAAAAATTCATAAGTTAATTATACCAAGAGAAAAAAAAAGAGTAAAATGTCAGACGTTCCAAATAGTCGTTAAGAGCACACACAAAAAAAGTTACAAAAAAGTTAGATGTTAAAAAGAAGGGATTAATAAAAGTCACCCTCGAACCGTTAACGAAAAAGGGCACCCTAAAAGATTTATAGATTAAAATGACTAAAATAACGAAAATAAAAGGATATAAAACATTGCTTTGATACCTTTAATCCAATCAATTCAAAATAACGCCAATAAAAATACGTATCCATACCATGGGAACAGAAGATTGCACGGAAACGATTAAAGACAAGAGAACCAAAACAGAGCCGCGACAAAAGGGGTGTTTTTCAGAGTCACAAATAATTATATATATATATATATATATATATATATATATATATATATCTATATTTATATATATATATATATATCTAGATATATATATAGATATATATATATATATATATATATATATATATATATTTTATATATATATATCTATATATATCTATATATATATCTATATATATCTATATATATATATATATATATATATATATATAGATATATATAGATATATATAGATATATATATATATATATATATATATATATATATATATATATATATATATATATATATACACACAAGCAAACACACACACATGTACTTATATATATGTGTGTGTATATCAATAATCCCACGGTACAACTGCAATGTGATATGTGGGTGCAATTAATAGAACTTTTTGTTAACAATGTAGGCTTGGTGACAATTATTAAAAAAAAAAAAAATTCGATTTATGATACTGTATTTGTACCTATCCATTAAATGAATCAATGTAACACTTCACACTTCATCCGTTTTTGTAAGTGTTCAATATTCAATCGAATAATAAAACAGGCAAAAAGAAAAGCCAAATTTAAAATGATTTGTGGCATTCGCGCAAGCACATACACAAAACAAAAGACACAAGAGAGAGAGAGAGAGAGAGAGAGAGAGAGAGAGAGAGAGAGAGAGAGAGAGAAGCCTAAGGATCATTTACAAGTGCGTTTAGATATCTCGGGTACTATCTGTATCTTAATGCTGCAAGACTGTTTAATGACAAGCCTCATTCTTGGGGTCACCTTGAGATCTTACTGAAAAATATGAGAAATCATTTCGTGCATCTAGCACCAATCTCATTTTAAATGATATCCTTTCCACCCAAGCAATCGCATTCTCTACTACACTCTATAGGTATATTAGCATTCGTGGATGGGGGATCAGGTGAAACGTTCTTATTATTTGACGAACAGTTTGGTTTATTGTAAATGGTATTTGGGGTTTTCCCGGTAATTTACTTTTACATTTTACTTCTAAACAGAAGTTTGAGCATGATGGGTCCATAATTTAAATTGTATGAATGATATAAGCATAATTTCATTTCAGAAGTTTCAAAAAGCTAATATTATTCCGCTGCGAATCACATGGTAACCACCTCATCAATAAACAAAATTATGCTTCATTGCATAAGCACTGAGACGAGGCATTTCACAAATTTTTAACCAATATAACTTTTTACATTTTTTGTCTACTAACCAGTATCAGAGACGTATAAGCAAATCTTGTATACAACTATATTCTACAGGTTCTTATTTTGTCCAGGTCAATAGATTTTCCAAAAATCTATCATTTTTCTTTTATAAAACACTTTCCTTGAAGAATTAGTTGCTCTAAAGAAAAACATGACAGCAGCCACAAATTTTTATCTTCCCCAAACTGAATCGAAGATTAAAGGTCGGTATAACCAATTGCGATCTACGTTATACACAGAAAAGCTGTCCAATCTGTACAAAAACAACCAGTACAACTAAAGTATAAATTACCTGCCACCTCTATGGAATGAGAACGAATCCCATCACCGACAAAACCGAGATCTCACTAAATCACGAATAAAATATAATAACCACTGGATTATCCTCTGGTTATCATTTACTTCATAATTATTTGCTTATTTATAACGTTTACTGAATCTATCTTTACCCAGGTTCAGAGGAGAAGATATTTTTCAATGCTGTGAGAAGTTATGTTTTCCCTAGTAAGCAAAACAACTTTCCTCAACAACAACAAAAGTAATGATATAAAAGCAGAAGGAAACAGACATATTCAGTCTTATTAACGTTTACCTCTAATTAATGGCATGCTAATGACTACGTTCTTTATGCAAAGCCTAGTGTGATGGACAAACTAACGCTTCTTATCTAAAATGACAGAGAACAAGAGAAATTATCTAAACTGAAAAAGTGGAGCCTGACCACTTGGAAGAGATGTGAGGAGCTCACTGACATTCAGGGGGAAGCGAACGTTAGTGCAGCTACTGTCTGGTTTCGGCCCAGGCAAGGTAAGGGAGCTTTGGGTTAAGATAGGTCATGGTAGTTGACGTACAATCTTTCTGCTATCCTCTCGAAATGCAGGTTCTCTAATAAGCACAGGAATCATTAAAAATATGAACCTGGAAGAAAATGAGAATTACTGGCGTACAGAAAAATAAAGCAACTTTGCAAAAGAGGGTTTTCTGGTCTCTCCGGTGAAAAATGTTAAAAGGCCACCAGATGAGTTCATTATTTCATGACTTCAAAATTGTATAAGTAAACTTGAGAAAAATAATAATATGATCAAATTCGCTCAGTCTTGCTTCTTTACAACATTCTCTTAAAATGTTCCTTTTGCTAATGTCCAAAACATAGAGGTCCAAATTAATTTCGTGCTAGAAAGGAAAAGATCTCATAAAAATTAAAGCTCCCAGTTTGCAAAACGACTTGAATATATATATATATATATATATATATATATATATATATATATATATATATATATATATATACACACACACACACACACTAGCTGACCAACCCGGTGGCTGCCCGGGATAACTCTGAATGACAACTGATAAACTTGCTCTCTCTCTCTCTCTCTCTCTCTCTCTCTCGCTCTCTCTCTCTCTCTCTCTCTCTCTCTCTCTCTCTCTCTCTCAATTTTTTCCATCCTTTTCTTCCTTAACAGTCACTCAATTCTTTCTCTTGCTTCCTTTCCTCTCACTCTCTCTTTATCTCTCCAACCCTCCCTGTCTCTTTCCTCTTTCTTTGGTGCCATTGATGTTTTACCTCACAATATTCTTTTCTAAATAGTAAGTCATATGTATACCCAAATTAGGTATGATAAATTCGTAAAGTGACTAAGCCTATGGGCATAACCAGCCCCATTTCAGGGAATCCCTCCCCACCCCCACCCCCGTTGGTGCTCTTTGGTGCTAGTGATGTCTTACCATCACAGCACTGATTTCTAGATGGGTGGAGGGGAGTCTACGGTGAAAATCTCATCAAAATCGATCAAGAAATTTGGATTTGTAAAAATGAGGGGGTATGAAAAAGAGGGGTTATGATCCTTGAATTTCGGATTTTGAGTAAAAAAATTTTTTTGGTCAAGATATGTGGATTTGTATGGCCTTCATACAAACATACAAACAATCAAACATACAATTTTTCAATTATATATATATATATATATATATATATATATATATATATATATATATTATATATATAATTTTCTCCAGATATATGGACAAGATTAAATGGATTACTTTGCTGGATAAATACATTATATAATAAATTTCAACATGCAACATCACGATGTCCTTGACTCCCGGCAAAGGTACGACTGATATATCAGAGTTCAAAGATTTGATAAATCACACTGTATCCTACGATAATGTCACACGGTTCTAAAACTTTACTCTTTCCTCGTACTTTGTAATCATCTATTACGTTTAGTAAAAAACTGTCTGTGAATTCATATGGAATTATAAATCCTGGCAAATCATAACTGAAATCTATTTGTTTTCCACTGAGAATTTTCAGTGTAAGGATACTCATGAATGCGACGCTCAAAATTCTATAACCATAATAACTGCGTTGCCTTTTATACCAAACGTCAACAGCTTCAGAGAAAAGGATTCTGTGTTATTCCATTAATGTCAGATTAAGTGGTATTTTCTCAAAAGATTTATAACCTTGAAAACTAAAATATGCCATAAAATGTAAGCCAGCAAATACGCAGACAGCTATCTTATAACCTCAAATTACAAAAATGATGTACATAGAAAAAAGTTCAATAAATTATAAACAACACAAATAATCTAAAGATTCTTAATACTTAAAACCTGGCAGAGTGAAGAGGTCTGTTCGTTTTAGTACCTAAATACGATGATAAATAAACACACTAGAAGACGAGCGAAAAGACGTAATATATCTCCAGTCAATACACCTCAGTTATGATCTATAATTTATAATTCCGCTTTAAAACCAAATACAGAATTCATAATATAACCTAATCACTAGGGAATTCCACTCATAAACTGAGAGAGAGAGAGAGAGAGAGAGAGAGAGAGAGAGAGAGAGAGATAGAGGGGGGGGGGGGGGAGGGCTATAAAAAACGATTATACTAATACTAGTGCTACATTGAATGCCAGCAATTGTAATAGCATTTTTGGTATACACCTGTGATGTGGAGATCGCCACGCGTCAGAAAAACGGGATTTGTGACTCCATAACTCAAAGCATAAATTTAGAGGAAAATAATTATCTTTGTGCGCTAATGGCGCGTGCGTGTGCTTTACAAGTGAAAGGTAAGATAAAATCATTCTTTAGGTAGAAATAGCTTGTTATGGTGATACTCAATGCAGTTGCAGGCCAAAAAAAGATGATCAAGACGCAGAATACAAGGGAAGAATACAAAGGGACTGAAAAAACAAGACATTAAAAACTGAGGATAAAATCTAAGTAAATACAATATGGAAAAAGGAAATTATTTTGGCAAGAAGTAAATGCACGAAGGATAATCAGCAATTTGCTCTTTAATGAAAGACAGAAATGGAGAGGTGCTGCCTGAAAAGAAAGCTGTCCTGTCAAAGGAGTGGATTTTGAAGAGTCTTTGAAGAGAGGACATTCTGAAATGAATGGCGATAATTTACATTTGAAAACTGACTTTTCAAATTGTCAGAGGAGCATTGCGTGACTGGAGAATGGAACTGGCAAAGGGGCTGATGAGATTATCAGTGAGATGTTGAAGTACGTGTTTGTGGGGGCAAACTGAGATGCACGGGGACGAATTTGAACCACCTTTGTGTCAGTCTATCTAACCACTGTCAGTCTATCTAACTGCAAAATGTGGACGTATTTAAAGGATAAGATCTATTTTCACTTGAATAATTTCCTAGTAATCCCGATATATGTACGTTAAAAAATCAATTATATTTCGGAAGATAAACTGTGCTAGCTTTACCTGAAATACAACCTTTGATACAGAATACACAGTATTTTTCAAATTATGATCTTTTTCTTACCTCATGTTGGACAGAACTCATTGGTTTTTAAAATAAATCTAGCATATTTACCAAGGACTGAAAATACTTATAATCATATCAATAGGAAACAAAGGTAATCTCTCTCATTAATTGTGTAAAAGAAGGGTGCAATATTCCGGTAACTTATTCAACAGAGAAAGTGGGATGGGGTAAGTGTGTGTGTGTGTGTGTGTGTGTGTGTGTGTGTGTGTGTGTGTGTGTGATGTTATAAAAAAAAAAAGGACGATGAAACGATGACATATGCTCGCTGATATTCATTTCGTAAATCTTGCCAAAGAAAACTGCAGTCCCTTCAGAATATGCAGCGATGTTCCACGTCAAGTTTAAATGTTTAAATAGGATTATTTGTTTGTCGAATCACAAGGCGTCTAGAGTATTAGTACATCACACAAACACATTCCACATCATCATCTTTAATAATCCGGGTTTGCCACACCTCACGGTACATTAAAAGAATAAGGATACAAGTCCCACACCAACCCCTCCTCTCTCTCTCTCTCTCTCTCTCTCTCTCTCTCTCTCTCTCAAAAGGTTAGGTAAGTACTGACACAGACTCCTCTAGCGAAACTGCTAAGAAAATCAACAATGATGCCACCCTATTTTTACGACGTACTGGTGCCCAGATAAATAAGTAAACAAAAGCTAGAGAGCAAGAGGCAAGGAGAGAGAGAGAGAGAGAGAGAGAGAGAGAGAGAGAGAGAGAGAGAGAGAGAGAGAGAGAGCTAAATTGCGGCGACTATTACGTAACAACAACTGAAGGAAAAAAAAGCCTCTCATGTCGCTATCTTTATGACCCTCCGAGACTTGTTAAGTAAGTACTCATTGGTGGGCGCCCAGGCTAAATCCACTTTTAAGCTCCCGATTTTCACTCATCACGCACGAACGAGATTGACGTCGTGTTTGTTTGTCCTCTTTTTTGAACGGAAGGTACGAAGACCCACACTGCGTAACAATAAGAATAAAACACAATATCAAGTGTCATTTCATTACGAATTTTTGAGTATCTCGGCGGGCAATTATTTTTGTTGCATTTAAATCACAAAGTAACACGAAGTCTATAAGTCCATGTTTATTTTCTCTCCGACCGCCTAGGCACATTCTAAAGACTACAGCAGAAGTAATACAGATTTACGTAATAGACATGTTACCTCAGACGCCTGAAGGGACCTTGGACAAGTAAGAATACACAAAGAAACGTCAAGATTCTTGGTACAGTGGTTCTCGGACTATCTTGCTTAGAGGAAAGACGTGTAAACAAGCTGGGCTTGGAAATGGTATTTCTTTCAAACTTGTAGTTTTCAACCTTGTGTTAAATAAAACTGCTGACAAACTTAAGTTCCGGCTTGTTGACGATCCCTTCGTATTACTCGTAATTGGGAAGTGTAAATCTTCGCTTGCTGGTACGATATGCATACTACTGCAGGATACATAAATATAAAAACGGAATTACATTCATTATATCCTATGGCAAATCTCTCCAAAAAATATCAACTTTAACGTGTCTGTTTTCAATTTCACTTTAAGTGTGCATCATGTAAGTTACTCGTTCAGCTTTCCCTCTATGTCTATATATATACATACACATATACATATACATACGTAGACATAGAGGGAAAGCTGAACGAGTAACTTACATGATGCACACTTAAAGTGAAATTCTAATCAACATAATGGATTGCGAGAGGCTTTCTAAGTAATGGAAGGGGACAATTCCTGACTGAGCTTCTAACCTGTGTTACGACCATCTGCATCTGTATCAAATTACCCTCATTGATTTCCTTTCAACCCTGACGTACTAGACAAAGACTCTTACATCTGTCATCTACCCAAATACCTTTTTTTTAAATAGGAGATATTCAATTAAATTTCTACCGTTATAACTGAGTAACAAAATGTGTACCGATGTGTTCCTTAGAGAGAGAGAGAGAGAGAGAGAGAGAGAGAGAGAGAGAGAGAGAGAGAGAGAGAGAGAGTGCTTTTCAAGCAAAAATCAACAGATATAAATATTTTAATTTTTTATTTATAGAGGTGTAACCTGATTTTAACCGAGGACGCGGTGCACTGTAACTGGAAATGAAATAAATGCTGTTAAAAAAGTTAAACACTTACAGGGTTTGATCATATGCATTTTACAATTTTGTTTCGTTTTGTTTTTCTTTATATCTGTTAATCAAACAGCAAATGAAGAGATTGGGCACAGTAAATAAACTCTGATTCTAAAAAATGCTGCGGATTTGCTAATCACAACATCTTATTTTCACAAAGACCTTAACTAGTTGGTGAAAATAACTGGTTAAAGAAACAGCAAAAGTATTTCGAAAAGAAATCCAGTCCCTACTTCACCTGCCATGTAATTAATTACAAACTGAATTCAAGGATGTTTTATGGAATTGCAAAGGAACACAGAATTTTGAATGACGAAGATTTATATATATATATATATATATATATATATATATATATATATATATATATATATATATATATATTATATATATATCAAGAGCAGTTGTTACAGTTTTCCCTATTTACACATATACAGAGTAACAGACAAACAGACAGGGATTCTGAAGAGAAGAAACTATATAGCATTGCTATTCAGTGTGCTTACGAAGTTAGTGTATTTTCTTCCCAGGTGGCTCAAGCACTACACACATCAATTGATTCTTTCGCTCTTAACTTCAAATTGTGGGCTAATGTAATCAACCTTATTAATCATGAGTCCTCATCCAAAACGCCAAACTTTCGACGATATGCGTATCACACGTTTTCTTCTATTGTGAGGTCAATGGAATAGTCGCAGAAATTACGTCTCGAGTTACGTTGTTATGTATTAAGGAATGTCGACGACGTACAATGTTGTATTAATTTCTATGCTAAGCCAAACAGCAGCTTAAGGTTAAAGGAATGGATAGATGTGAGATAAATAGGGGTTAACGGAATAGTGGCTACTGCCCGTAAATGGTCATGCCCGATACTCCACTTGACGAAAAGAAAAAAATGGAGTTAAAAGAACAGCATCATTTGATATGCAGATAAAAAGTGGAACTGTCAATCTACATCCATCAAGGTTACTAAGTAGCAGACAACAGGGTTATTGCAACTATAAGGGTAACTCGAGTAAGTCATCTGTCAGATCTAAACGGCATTCTAAATCTCGGGAGAAGGATTTATGAACAGTATTAACACCGCTGAATTTATGATCAGGGACTATAGAAAAGGAATGAGAAGGATTTTTTCCTTTCTCAGAAAATAAAAGACAAACCTGAAAAGGTATCCAAGGAATTACAAAAAACAAAATTTCGTTTTCAATAATTGTGAATTTTGCCCTGATTGGTCATTAGAATTCTAGAATACTCTGTGCTTACTCGAACTTCAATAACAAATGAAAGTGTAAACCTGCCTTAAACAGCGTTTTACGGGTTTTACGGTAACTTAGATTAGCGGCTTAATGTCAATTCGATCCCTCCTGAAAAAAAATCCCCACTTACATTCAGAGACTGCCTGTCTTTAATAGGGAAACCAACAATCGTACTCAGTGACGAAAGCTTCACAAATAGCCGAAGGTCTGCCCCAGAGAACCTTAGGATCAAACTCGTTTCGCAACCCTGTTTATCCAAAAATAGATGGAGATATCTCGAAGGATTGTGGTTGTCAACGGCCTAGACCTTGTTCCTGGTTCGGAAGACATCCATATTGAATTGGGATCTACATTAAATATGAGCTGAGGGAATTCTCATCACAGCATGTTTACGTATTAACATTAACACACTTGTGCAAAAGAGGTGAGAAAATATGACAGCTTTCATAATAAAGAATTACGAGTGCATCTCTCTTCATGTTGACCAAGGATGTATTGGTTTTTGCAATTTATAGTTTAATGTTAATATATCTTAATAGAAAATGAAAATGGCAAACATACATAATTTTGATTCTAAAAAACGTTCTTAAAAATGCACAAATGATTCAGCTTTCTTATAATCTTTGGTAGAACGTTTGTCCAGGCGAACGCTTTCTGGAGTTACAAAATCATATTCGTATGAAGAAAGCACGGCTGAAAAGCAGTGATGATAAACGGTAACACTTAGAACCTATTAACATTTAGTATTTCATAAAACACGACGATAACATAGACAAGACAACAGGTTCATTAGATATGATTCTAATACCATATACTTTTATTGACCACACCTATGCAGTGGAGGTTCGAAATTTCCTATTGACTCTCTTTGGAGATGAAATTATATACCAGGTAGCATGGTAAAATAATCAAAAGAAACATAAACAATCAAAAAAAGCCCCGAAGAAACGGCGCAATCAAGTTTTCTGTCCGGAGGTGGCCTCAGCCGCGACCCATGAAACACAGCCACGGTCCGGTACCTATGGCGCTCCCAGAATTACAATGATGGCTAACTTTAACCTTGAATAAAATAAAAAAAAAAAACTACCTGGGATAGGGGGGCAATTTAATGTCTGATGATTGGAGGTGGATTATCACCAAAACAATTTGCAGCCCTCTAGCCTCAGTATTTTGCAAGATCAAGGGCGGACGGACAGACAAAGCCAGAACAACATTTTTCGTTTACAGACAACTGAAAAGTTGGCTTATTTAGTTTCCATCAAATAACACAAATTTGGAGCTAGAGTTGATATTTGGAAACCAAACAAAACGCCCTGTACCTTTTGGTCTTCCTTACAACATTCACTTCTAATTCATCATCATTTAATATCCAAAACGGGACTTTGGTTATTCTATAATTTAATCAGAGCATCTAACAGAAAAAAAAGTAGAGGAAACGTTTTGTTTTGAATACTTTTCGAAGAACACTAGTCAGAGACTAAAGTAAAATTAGTTTCGAGTTAGATTTCTTATGGCTCACCGGAGCCAATGCAGAGGAGACAAGGAGACTGGTGATTAACATACCAAGAGATCATGAGATTGGGACACCACTTGATGGGGTCTTTGAAAGCCAGGGAGGGAAAGGCTCTGTCAATTGGACTGATCCCTCAGGGCCTCGGTTCAACTTGTCCTTTTGTGCCAGAGGTTGGAGTCACTTGAAGTCTCGCTGAAGTGACTTTGCACTCTCGTTGCACAAGATATTGGTTCATGATAAGGCTCTATTTTGGTAACAGATACACCGCTGCGTGACTACCGCTGATATTTTGTTCAGAAAACAATCCGCTGCAATTGTAAAATCGTATTGCGCGTTCTAACGTTACCCGGTTATCGGAGTCAATGACCTGTAAGGTAATGAAGCAGGCTTGTTTAAAATACTTTTCAACCAAATCCATGTACTATCGACTTACGTAAACGATCTCGCGTGCAACGACCTCTCACACACGCATATGATATATATATATACTATATATATATATATATATATAAAAATATAAATATATATCTATAATATATATATATATATAATTTATATATATATTATATATATCTATTTATATATAATATATATATATATTATATTATATATATATAGATAAATATATATAGAACCTTTTGTCCAAAAGTGATTTTCGAGATTATAATATATATATATATATATATATATATATATATATATATATATATATATATATATATATATAAATGCGTGTTGTGTGTGTCTGTGTCTGTATGTGTATTTGTGTAAAATGAGGCAGTATCACCTCTTTCTTACTCTTCCTTTTTCTGTTATTCATACAGTCCCACAAGGTATTAATCTCAATACATTTATAGGTTGTAATCTAAATTACCCTATATCTTTTTAAGTATTTAATGGGAAAATGTCTGTTGAAAATTTTGTACATATCAGAACCCAAAAACAATCATCGTCGTAAATGTTTTCAACATCTGATAACTTCAAGGAGGCATGGCTGACCTTGCTTCCGCTTCGATGTTAAACATTGGGCATACACCATTGGCATTGCGTTGACCATTAACAACCCCAAGGGAAAAACACTAAATCTTTCACTCTAGTTCAGAAAAGAACCCCAAATTGGCTCATGAAAAACTCTTAGAATAGGAGAACCATGGTTTGGCTCGACTCCCTTGAAAATACCCAACCCCATTTTGGCTCAAGATACACTCTACAGATAAAAAAAAAACACCATTTCACATAAATATGAATAATCTAACCTAACCTAACCCACCACCGGAAGACGCCAGAGGCTGCCCATCTCAACCAAAGCAGGTGGAAGGGCTCCACTGGCAGAGCCCAGAGGCTGCCCATCCCCGCTGGAGCAGGTGGAAGGGCTCAACCAGGCCAGAGGCTGCCCGTTCCCACTGAAGCAGGAGGAAGAGCTCCACCAGCAGAGGCCAGAGACTGCCCATCCCCACTAAAGCAGTAGGAAGGGCTCCACCAGCAGAGGACAGAGGCTGCCCTTCCCTGCCAAAGCAGGTGGAAGGGCTCCACTGGCAGAGGCTGCCCATCCATGCCAAAGCAGATGGAAGGGGTCTACCGGCAGAGGCCAGAGGCTGCCCATCTTCACTGAACAGAAGGAAAGGCTCCACTGGTAGAGGCCAGAGGCTGCCCATCTTCACTGAACAGAAGGAAAGGCTCCACTGGTAGAGGCCAGAGGCTGCCCATCCCCACTGGAGCAGGTGGAAGGGCTCAGCCTGCAGAGGCCAGATACTACTGCCCCTTCCCCGGCAGAGGCCAGAGGCTGCCCATCCCCGCCAAAGGAGGAGAAACGGCTCCACTCGCTGAGGCCAGAGGCTGCCCATCCCCGCTGAAGCAGGAGGAAGGGCTCCACCTGCAGAGGCCAGAAGCTTCCCTTCCCTGCAAAAGCAGGTGGAAGGGCTCCACTGGCAGAGGCTGTCCATCCCCGCTGAAGCAGAAGAAAGGGAAGCCCGGAGAGGTTGCCCATCCCTGCCAAAGCAAGAGCATTGGCTTCACTGGAAGAGGCCAGGAGAGGCTGCCCATCCCTGCCAAAGTGGAGAGGCTACCCATCCCCGCCGAAGCGGAGAGGCTGCCCATTCCTGCTGAAGCAGGGGGAAGGGCTCGACCGGCAGAGGCCAGGAGAGGCTGCCCAACCCCGCCGAAGCAGGGGGAAGGGCTGGCAGAGGCCAGGAGAGGCTGCCCAACACTCTCCGAAGCAGGGGGAAGGGCTCGACCGGTAAAGTCCAAGAGAGACTGCCCAACCCTGCAGAAGCAGGGGGAAGGACTCGACCAGCGGAGGCCAGGTAAGGCTGCCCATCCCTGCCGAAGCAGGGGGAAGGGCTTGGCCGGCGGAGGCTGCCCAACCTCGCCGAAGCAGGGGGAAGGGCTTGTCCAGCGGAGGCCAGGAGAGGCTGCCAATCCCTGCCGAAGCCTAGGGAAGGGCTTGACCGGCGGAGGCCAGGAGAGGCTGCCTAACCCCGCCAAAGCAGGGGGAAGGGTTCGACCGGTGGAGGCCAGGAGAGGCTGCCCATCCCTGCCAAAGAAGGGGGAAGGACTTGGCTGGCGGAGGTCAGGAGAGGCTGCCCATCCCCGCTGAAGCAGGGGGAAGAGCTCAACCAGCGGAGGCCAGGAGAGGCTGCCCATCCCTGCCTAAGCAGGTGGACTTCACCAGTGGGAGCTAATGGCTGGCTGGGGGGAACCAGCAATTGGCCTGACTGGCAGAGTCCATCCACCTGCTTTGGCGGGGAAGGGCACCCATTGGTCCTCACCGGCAGGGTCCATCCGCCTGCCTTGGCAGGGAAGGGCCCCCACTGGTCCCTGCTGGTTGAGTCCGTCCGCCTGCCTTGGCAGGGAGGGGCACCCACTGGTCCTCGCTGGTAGAGTCCATCCGCCTGCCTCAGTGGGGAGGGGCACCCATTGGTTCTTTTCCTTATTTAGCTGCTCTCTCTCGTGTAACTAGAGGGAATAAAGGTTGTTTTTTTATTAGTATAAGCAGTGCAAGCTTATTTGATTGACTGAATAATTGGGTTAATCGTGTAGGGAGATTGGGAGATGAATTTAAGGAGGGATATTATTTGTTTGTTAGTTATGACTGAAGGATTCTTTCTTTATTCTGTTAAAGTTGGTGGAATGTCTCTTCATTTTCAGTATGCAGTGGAATCTTCTTGAACAGTACAGATGGAATTGGTTTTAATTACATTTTTTGTTAGGCCAGATGTTCCTAACTTGGCTTGGTTTTATTGTCTGTGGGAAATTGATACAGTTTTTTGTTTTTGTTTTATCAAGGTCCTAGAGCAGCCCATAACATAAATACAGAGTTGTTGAATATTAAGTTGTGCGTTTGCAAGCACGGACTCTTGCTTATAGAGCAGACTTCGTGAACACAAAGACCAATAGGTATTTTTTATCATTTTTTTATAAGAAGTTCGGACGCTAGTCAATAAGGGTACTGGAATAAGGATTTGTGGAAATCATAAACCAGGTAGGGGATGTTGAAGGTCGAGCAGGAACGAATTCTCTCTCTCTCTCTCTCTCTCTCTCGTCCAACCAGCTGGTATTTTGGTGATCATCGAAGATTGCCTGAAGGTCAGGATGGGCTTTCAGCTTCGTTAGTATAAATTCCTCGTGTTGTAAGTAAAATACAGTTTTCTTGTAAATAACAAATTAGGTCATCAAAGGGTCAAGTTTACCCTTGAATCTCAACAATCTACCCCACTCCGAGTATAGTTTCTTTAAATTCAAGGATAAATTTGACCCTTTGATGACCTACATACTACGTGGGATCCATGCAGAGGTTACTAAGGGTTAGAATTGATTGCCACAAAGGTGTGTGTGTGTGTGTGTGTGTTTGATTGTATAAAAAAGCGGGAAAGATGAATACCGAGTTACATTAGTGCAAGATGGTGCCAGACGTTTAAGATGCCGAGAACAGATGTGCTGCCAATATTGAATGGCACGAGAAACTCACAAATTATTGTCTATTTATCGAATGTTCATTCTTATTGCTTGAAATTTTTCGCTTTATTATTTTTGAATAATGAGTCATATCCATCTGGCATTATGTAAATTTTTAAGGTTTACTGTATGAGTGATGAATTTATATGATTTTTGATAAATGAAAAGATATTTAAATTTATTTATGAAATATTAACATTTTTATGGTTGATCAAGAGATCAAAACCGTTACTTTCTGGCATTACTTTCATACAACTTGATTTGGTCTGTATCTAAGCATTAAAACAATCTATATATCTTTACATTGCCACTTTTTATAAACGTATGAGGTCATTATCCTGCGATTCATGCTTTGCGTTTCACTTTGTGATGATGATAAGTGAGGCAAACCTTTATCTTCTTAAAGTTTTGGGAATGTTTGGGCAAAGTATCCTTACTTGTACTTTCTTCGTAAGTATCTTCATCCATTGCCGAATAGTCTTCCTTAATTTGATGTAGTTCTCCATGTTTTCCAGATAGGCTCATTACATATATCGTATTACCTTACATCTGAATCAGTATCCTGTAATAGCTTACTTGGGTAGGCTCAAATGCCCTTTCTTCAGCTTCCCCCCCCCTTTTTTTTTTTTTTTGGAAGCTCTGCAATTGGTCCGCATTTGGTAAATCAGACGGGTAGAATTTTACTTGTCAATTAATTGTTGTAGTTTTTTTTATAACTTAGTCTTCAATGCAATATCCCACTTTAAATGTTCAAATTTCTCCGTGAATATCTCGACCTTTCGCGTCTTTTTAGCTTTTGGGGCAGCTTATGGATTGATATGATTTGGTCAGATACTTATGTGTAAGATATGGCTTCAGGAGTTTTCGGAAACAATTTGGTTTTGCGCAGTTTATCGCAATGTACGTCGAAATGTATATATGATATTCTGTTCTTGCTTTGATAGGTAGATAGTGAAGTTTGGTTAGGATTTAAGCGTCTCGCTCGCTAATTTTCCCCAAAATAAGCCATATTTCCAGGTAGTTTAGAAGTTTTCCAGCTAATTGTGAGCCCAAGTCTAAGCCGACGTGTCAGACTTAAGGTGGCTTCACGTGTTTCGTTTAAAAATATGGCAAATTATCAATTTACTTTCCCCACATCGTTTTCTTAAACGAATTCGCTAACATGCTTCCTTTCTTCATCTTTTCAAGTGTTTCCTTTTCCCATTTTAATTACGACCATGTCTGTGGATAGAGAAATAAGGATGAAGCGTCTCAATATTTGTATAACAAGCGTCTTAATATTTGAATAACAAGAAGATGCACTTGGTCCGAGAGGAACCTCATAGTGACGAATGTATTTCCTGGATTGTTTTGATTCTTTAATAATGTTTTGTGCATTTATGATAAGCATTTTGTCCAATATGGAGGTATATTCTTAAGGCCCGTCCAAAGCTCGATGAACTCTGTTCGATGTGACGTCAGAAGCGGGAAAAGTCAGAACCAGTTTCTCCGCTCGTTGGGCAAAGCTCGGCCGTGTGGACGGGGCTTTAGCTTGAAATATGTCAGTGTCATTGATAAATTTCAGAGTTAATCTAACCACTTATTTGGACTTGTAAGGCTGTTGTTCAGCGCTTGAAAGAAGTCTTGACTCGTCGGTGTAGAGTTGGTGCTCACAATTCGCTGGGACACTTATCAACACAGGAAAACTGCTAGGGGTGAACCCGCTTCGACTTTCAAGCGCTGAGATACAATTTCCCCGGTTCAGACGAGTGGCTTTCAGGATAACTTTGTTTTGTGATAGTGAGACTCAAATGTTTAAATCAAAGAATATTCATAATGGAAGTTTATTACAAAAATACGCAAAGCGTGATTAAAGTACATCCAAAAAATTAATTCAGGAATTGAATTTATCGTTGTGTTTGTTGACAAATGCGCAAGGGCTCCGTGCAACACGATTCTAGACTATTTCTGGAGGGCTAAAAGACGGGAGACAACGAACTAGACTACCGTAGGAAAGAAGCAGATGTTCTGTGTGGATCAAATACAGCCACTTGTTTATGAAACATTGAGCAGCTTTTAACATTTTTCCCCCTAAACATGTTCATAACTGCGTTCTTGTTTAGAAAACAAGAATATTTAGAAATTTGCTGTCTTTTAAAAATCATGCGAAGCCACTTTTAACTTGGTTACCAAATCTAAGCTTTGTAACCGAGTCAGCAGATAGTGTGATAGATCATTATAGATCCAGTATCAGTACTTGAATAATTGTGTGTGAACCTAGTTGTCTAAAAACGATTCCATTTTGCAATTGAAGGGTTGTGCTGCAGGAGATCTCGGGAATCTGCCATTGGCATCCATCACAAGTTCATGTTACTTGCAGGAGCCCCATTATCAAATAGACAGTTTATTCATCAGATGTATTTGATCTAACTGCAAACTCCACATTCACCGTTTGATCTTCCATATCATAGCCTCGATTAAACAAAAAGGTTTTAAGTTTCTTTTTGAAAGACTTCAAATCCTCTTTTCTGCCACAGCTCAAGAGGCTTGGTCTGGATGTCCATATTTTCAGTTATTTTCTGTGACTATCCTTTTCATTGAACTATACTTATAAAGTAATAAATAATCATTGTTTTTTTGTTAAGTCAAAGTATATAACATAACAAATAAAGTAATAGTATGCATGTTATTGCTAACATAATGAATGAATCACTCAATAAAATATAAGTAAAATTCTGTTAACCAAAGTCAGTAGTTTGAATAACATCTAATTTTCTTGTTAATATAACTAAAATAAAATTTTCAAGTATTTCATCTTGTATATGCCTATATATTCAATGACATTTAAAGAAGAAAAGGTCCAGTTTTGTGAAAAACGACCCCCCCCCCATAAAAAAAACCATAGGTACGGGCCTGTGAAGTGTGGCGAAACTAAGGACAGTAGCAAGAAAATTTATGTAAAACCACCTCCAGTAGTAAGATGCAACAACCAGCGTGTCATCATGAATACCTTAAACAATTCTTATGCACGTATCTCAAAAATCAGATTCTGTTCCAGGTCATTCACTATTAACATCATAAAGAAAAAGAAGTCTCTCTTGATAATGTCAGTAAATGAAAAGGAACACTAGAATCTCTCTTTCACTGGGAAAGAATTTGGTACAGACTTGACAATCTTGAACTTCTGCAGGGACATAGCTCCTGGTCTCGACGACATCTCATGTAGTATTGAGCATGATAACCAAGTCTTTTATAATCCAAAACATCATTTTAAGAATACTTCATGAACAGTTATAACCTAACAATATTGGAGCTAGTAGTTACATACTACCTTACAGCACTGACATCTTGCCTACATAAAAATCCGAGAATGTGGTCAGCATAAGACTTGTAAGGTTTCTCAGGTAAAAACCCCCTCTTGTCTTGATTACGGCAGTTTTTTTTTATGAATGCATTCAACTGTCTTAAGAAGTATTCACATCCCAGCAGCTTCATGTGACTAATTTTTTAGTTTGAAAAAGTGTATGACACTGCTTAGAAACATGATAGCTTCAAAACAATTCACAATTTGGGTGTAAAGAGACTTTGCTTTTGTTGTTTCAGACGTTTAGTTTGTCGTCTCTTTCAGGGAAAAAAATGTCGAAAAGGAGTTCTCCAAGGTACTGTGCTAAGTTTGACCCTATTTGCTGATGCTATAAATGGAATATCATCTATAATTCCCAACAATGGCCTCATGTAATCTTCGTTCGCTAATGCCACCTTATGGGGCTAAAGTGGCTTGGTTGAAAGAAAACTTCAACTGAGGGACATAATTACCGTACTATGGTTAAAGACTCTCAATAGACAAATTTTGTGGGTCGAGATGAATGGTTATTAGCTCTCTATGGTAAAGGAAATTATTGTAAATTTTTGCCATATTCAAGTAGATCTGGAACCTGATACAGTATTTATTAAAGGCCAGAGGTTCCTTTGCGCATAAAGGACTAGTATTGTATTTAGGATTAATTTTTAAAATCCCATTGGTTGATGAATTGTACCCACACACACACACATCTGAGGGCACAGATCATCAGAGAGAACATGAAACATTAATTTTATCTATACCTTTATGTGAGTGCAAAATATTTTTGTCAAGTTAGGTTAGGTTAGGTTAGGTTAAGGAACTTAGAATTTTTTCATTCAGTGGGTTAGGGTAGGTTAGGTTAAGGTACAGAATTTCTCCACTCAGTGGGTTAGGTAGGTTAGGCTAGGTTAAGGGACTAAGAATTTTTTTCACTCAGTGGGTTAGGTTAGGTTAGGTTAGGTTAAGGGACTTAGAATTTTTTCACTCTGTGGATTAGGTTAGGTTAGGTTAAGGGACTTAGAATTTTTTCACTCATAGTCATATTTTTGTGAAATTGTGGTTTTTCATCTATAGAGTATATCTTGAGCCAAAAGGGGGCTTGGGTATTTTCAAGGGAGTCAAGCAAAACCATGTTTCTCCTATCCTAAGAGTTTTTCATGAGTCAATTTGGGGTTCTTTTCTGAACTTGAGCGACATATTTAGTGTTTTTCCCGTGGGGGTGTTAATGGTCAATGTACATACATGAGGTTAAGATAAAGGCGACCTTACGGAGTTTATAGCTGAGCCAAATTGGGGTTGGGTGTTGAGGTTGAGCTGAAATGGGGTCTTTTACCCTACTTCTAGGCATTAGTGTTCTGGGGAGGGCCCAAGACACACTATTCCAAGGCAGAGGAGTGCAAAGTTTAGAGTCGTGTACCCTTTATCACATAATGACAAATGCAGAAATGCAGAATGGGCGTTTCTCTCTTGAAGCCAAAAGAAACCGCTTAAGTCAGGTCAACCTATTTATTGAAGACTATTGCCATAACAGCAGTAAACAGCACAATCTTGACACTGGTGCCTTCGGAAATGCCACTGGCCTGAGGTACGATAAATGTATCTCATTACTATCTCTGTTTAATCTATTATTAATTACTATAACCCTGAATTACAATTTACCTTTACCTATCATCAGTGGGAAATTTTTTACCTCTCAAAACTCTAAATTTTTTATCCAAATTTTTTCAGTTTTCAATAACTTTCCATTTTACAACAGGCTAACTCCACTCACTTTTCCTTAAACATTTCTTAATAATTGGTTTCAAAATATGAAATTTAATTAATAAATTACAATGTTATACTCTTCAACGGATTACGTTCCTCACTGGATGAGTGGGTTGCGTGCTCGCCTACCGATTTGGTAGCCCGAGCTTGTTCCAACAATAAGTGAAAACGTTATTGTTCTGCAATTTTAAAAAGTTTAGTTTCCTGATGACTGACAACTACATTACAGTATATTTTGTCTGTTGTTAACGTTCTCTCTCTCTCTCTCTCTCTCTCTCTCTCTCTCTCTCTTGAAATTTATCTTTATGTCCTTGTATAAGCATCTTGCATCTAATAGCATACTATGCCAAATTCCTGGTGTTTGTGGAAAGCACCGTGATGGGTTTATTTTAGGTGTAAGTGGGCATGTCAAAGACCAACTTTGACAATTAATATAAATCCAGACTTGTTCAAACTGAAGACTTCAGTGCTGCTTTCGACTTGGTTGACCCAAAGACTTCATATAAACATCTTACTTTAGGTGATGGAGGCTATCTACGCAATCTCATTTACAGATTTTAATGTGACTTGCGCCAAGGAGCTGTTGTTGATGCTGCTTCAGTGAAACTAGACCTGTCATGTTTAGTGTTCCATGGGGTAGTGTACTGGGCCTATAATTGTTCTAAATCTTGACTAGCAACATGCTGGTTGGCCTTGAATAGAAGATAGTACAGTATGCAAATAAAATATCAGGCTTGCCAATCTCATAGATACCATACTTTAGCAATCATGAACATAACATGTGAAAGGTCTTAGATTAATCTCCCAGAGGATTTATTTCTAAAACATAGAACTCTGTCTTCTTCACCACTACAGAGGACTAAGATCATGGAAAATGCTATCAATGCAGTAACCTTCGAACGAACAACGGGACTAGGGATATGTTTGGTTATCCTTAATTTTCAATATATTCCAGTAAATAAAGGACTAAATGAACCAATCTATGGTGCGTTTTTCATGAAAATGTATGCTACGATTACAATATGTTGCTATACATCACAAATTATTGCTCAGCCACTTATTTGTAATTTCAGTAGGATAATAATGAAACTAAAACTGCTGTTGCATTTTAGGAAAGAATTGCAATACTTGATTGTATATGGCTTCCAGTCTAATTTTGGATGAGCAGGTGAATGTTATGCATTGTACAGTTTATCGAACTAAAAGGGAAATGGATCCTTACTATTAGTAATTACCTTTGAAAATCCAGAAGTAAAACTTTACAGCTCGACAGCGAGCTTTTTTTTTTTTTTAAAGAGACCATTAACATTATAAGCACAGTCGATAAAGATAATCCAGTTACAGTACTGGATAATGAACAGTTCACAGCACGATAAAGGATGGATTATCGATCACAAAACAGATATCGATGCAGATCTAGCAAAAACTGGTATTCTTACAATCTCAAACAGACAAGACTCGGGGACAGATCCGTAAGGTCGTATCTACCAGGCAACAACATAGGGATTAATGATTCGTAATTTCCTCTGGAAAAAACCGAATCATGATAACTACCTAATCTGTTTCAACGGGGTCAACAAAATATAAGCAAAAGAAAAAAATAATACGAAAAAATAAAACTGATAACAAGTAGATAAATGGCTTCCGTTCGACTTGTTGGAAAAGCTTTTTAAAAGAAATTTATGGAGCCGAAGGCAAACAATGTGCAAAAATTATAAGCTGAATAACAATAATAATACGGAAAAATTGGATCGAAATTGTCGGCGTCTATGTGAGGGGTGTAGGCCTTAATGACAAAATTAGCAATTCGCTCTTCCGTTTTAATTTCAATCAGTTTTTCAAGTACTATCGCCAACAAAAGTGAGGCAACAGTTTTCATAAGCTTACATTCATGAAATTCGCCCCCCCCCTTTTTTCTTTACCAAAAACGAATAACATCGAATAATTTACTCTATAAATTTTTTATTGAATGTTTTGTTGATGAAAATGAAATCTCAGTATAAATATATAGACTATATCAAGAAACTAATAACGACAATAGCCTTTGGTTGAATTTCTCCGCTCCATTTTACTATCTTCGAAAATTCAATTGATTACCAAGGTCACTTCAAATTGTATGCAGTATGGTAAAAGCGCGATCTTGCTGTCCCAGGAATCTCAGCACAGACTCGTCACTCCCCACCCTTCTTCCCTTACTAGTCCTCCACCAACTCTCTCTCTCTCTCTCTCTCTCTCTCTCTAGTAAAACGTACTTTACAAATATTTCCCTCAATCTATTAAGAAAATAATAACGAATTTAATAGCTATATAACTAGGTCTCTCTCTCTCTCTCTCTCTCTCTCTCTCTTTTATATATTATATATCATAATATTGCATTCACTCCGTAATTGATTCTCATGACTTTACTTGGATATTGACAGAATTTTAAACATTTTATCTTATTATATAAGATGGTGTTTCCTATTACCAACGCATTCTATTTCATTTTGGTGTCATAATAGCATTAATGAGTTAGGTTACTTGGTAAGTTTACGAGTAGTGCAGACCGTATTACTGAATTTAAGTACTAATGATTTTACAACTATAGAATTTTTATGACTTCAAGTTACAAGAAATCAAGCGAGCGACAAGCATAAGATGCTAAAGCTTCGCCCCCTTCAAAAGTTGGCAGATGTCGCATTATTGGACAAGAGGTGTCCGAAGATTCAGGAAAACTGTTGCTTCAGTTTTGTTGCCGATAGTACATCGAGTAAAATGCAACCTTTAAAAAAATGATTCCCGATTAGAAGAAAAGGAAAGGAAGGGGGAGGAGACACATCAGCAAAACACCTTATAAGATACAGCACTTAATCAGGCTCTTGGACTTGGAGCAATAAGTATAATTTCTTGCAAAGGGTGCCTTTAAGGTAAACACAGGGAGCTCTGGCACAAACTCCTGAAAACCCGTCACATTTCGGCAACGTGACAAGAAAGCAAGCATGTCGCGTTTTCACTTATGAAAGTGCACGAAGATAAATCCGACAGCATGTGAGATACTTCACACATTGCATATACTCTTTTAAAATTAATACACAGAGAGAAGTTCAACCAACATTATTAGGTGTTTTTAAATACAGCAACCATACTGGAATGCCATGCGATTGTACTGTTTGTAGTAGTGTAAAGTAAACATCAATTCCAATTCATAATTCAAGTTTGATTTCTTATTATTTAACTTTAAACTCTTATTCATAACAATGCTACAAAACCTATGTAATAAACTCGTTTTATCCATTTTTTATGGCTGATGTCCCGAAAAAGCGTAACATCTGAATGACCTTTGGAGGCCTCGAATTAAGCAAATAAATACTATATACACACACGCACGCGCGCGCACACACACACACACACACACATATATATATAGATATATATATATATATATATATATATATATATATATATATATATATATATATATATAGTGTGTGTGTAGTAGTATATATATATATGTGTGTGTGGTGTGTATGTATGTATGATGATGTATGTATGTATGTATATATATATATATATATATATATATATATATATATATATATATATATATATATATATATATATAAAGGTTTTTTGCCACGAAGGAATAAATGAAAACGCGAGATAGCCAAGTACTTTCGGTCCTGTTCGGACCTTTTCAGTAAAGGGTCCGAACAGGACCGAAAGTACTTGGCTATTTCGCTTTTTCATTTTTTCCTTCGTGGCAAAAAAACCTTTATTTATACATAGCATCACGTTTTATATACTTCGTGATCAAGTTATTCATATATATATATATATATATATATATATATATATATATATATATATATATATATATATATATATTAGTGTGCGTATCACTTTGTGCGAAGATAAACATTTAATATTTATTAACGTTAAAAAACATAAACTGAATAATATATCATAGACGATCAAGTTATAGCGACCTCCAGTACTTCATTATTATTATTATTATTATTATTACTATTATTATTATTATTATTATTATTATTATTATTATTATTATTATTTTCATACGCGCAAGGCAAATGTCATAGAACAGGAAAAAATGTCAAACTGAAAACCATGTCCTTATGCAACGAAAACAGGAGCAACCGTAATGATACGTGTAAAGTTAAATTGCGATAAATAAATATAATCCAAAGTCCAAAATAATAAGAAATGAATATTAAACCATACCAGACACCGCAAAGTATATTCCACGATTCGTCAGAGAGAGAGAGAGAGAGAGAGAGAGAGAGAGAGAGAGAGAGAGAGAGAGAGAGAGAGATTCTAAAATTACCCAGCGTAAAACCTCTCGGCATTTGGCACCAGAATAAAGCAGTTCTGGCGATGGAAGAGGACTCAGTCCTAGAAATCATTTTGTCATTTTCTAAGAATAGTGTCCTGGCGTGCGGGGAAAACGCTGGGGGAGGCACACCCACGCCCTGGATACCTCTAGGACATTCTCACTCACTCAATGAGTCTCAGGTTTCGGTACTTCAAAGATCGGGTCACAATAATAATAGTGATGAAAAAAGAAGGCGCAAGAGGTAGAGAAAAATGGGGACAAAATCTTTTCTTGTGAATATTTTCAAACTTATGAATAAACAGAGAAGGAAGTCTGACTCCTCAAGACAGTTTACTTTACTTATTCAAGCTTCAGAGCAACAAGTGGATGGGTCAAAAGCAGATGGTATTAATCATAGGAAAACACTTTCTTCCCACTTCCCTTTTTTTCTCTTTGTCCAGTACGATTCCTGTTTGACAATGACAATTCATGTTTATCTCGACTAATTTTCTTTAATTGCCAACTATGCAACGTCAAACAAGTATTTTCATATTTTCTAGAAGCTATATTTTTTCGTGACTTAGAACACGATCAAATAACTATAATGGAGACACTTGCAAACAGAAGGCGTTTATATAATTCCATTGATATTCATATAGGCTGGCAAGTAAAGGCATACACGATAATATCATAACAATAATAAATATAATGAACGGGTATCTGTTAAATTGCCTATGATAATCAATACACTTTTACTTTATTGCATTAGGTGCGTGATTTAGGCAGTGGTGTGTGATTTCGGCTAGCTTACGACAAAGATTGCTAGGTAAGAGTCTTTCAAAGACTAACCTGTATTGGAAGACACCAGAAACATCGGTTGTGTAATTCGTCTTAGGGGGATGTTGTGTTGATAAACTAGTGTTAGTCGACAGGGAAGAAAGTGTATAATCTGACATAAATCTTAAAACTAGTTCATCAAAACATCCCCCGAGGACGAATTACACAACCGATGTTCCTTATGTCTTGCAATATAGGCTAGCCGTTGAAAGGCTTTTGCCTAGCACTCTTTGTTGAATACAACGATTTTGAATCATTCGTGAAATCTCCTGGAATTCGGCCTTAGTCACCTGAGGAACTTTTCATTTGACACCAATTTGCAAATTTTTCCTTTATTAAAAAGCCGTTTCAGGTCTGGTTTCTGATTTTATTTTCAACGTTGAGACGTTCAAATGATAACACCATTGAATAGCATGATTAGTGTCACTTCTCCAAAAACGGAGGTTAATGACACCATACTAATTTTCTAACCATTTATGTGACCGCCTGACCTTGCAAACAGACAAATGGGGTCAAATTCTTAAAGGGCCATCAGGTACCTTCATTACATATTTCATGGAGATCTGATTAATAATAGCAATGATAAGGAGGAAAACGTCAACTTCCCCATTGTGATGGTGAAGTTTAGTAAACACGTAAGGTGCGCGCATGAGCGCACACAATTTCTGCAGTTTGTATCTTTTGTAAAAAGAAAAAAAATTGTAATACAATATAAAGTTCTTTTGCTTATAGCCTGCATTTCTCTTCTTATTTATCATATTATTGTTATCTTCTACGATACTTAGCTGCTAATGAGTATTAGACTGCATTAATTGGTATTACGGTCCATTACATTCCCAACGGCCCACTGGCCATTATACGCTTAGAGTCCAACTGAAAACATCGTTAAGATCCTAAGCATTCCATTATGTCGGGTCTAAGTCACGACGGTCGTTGATAACCACTCTGACGGCAGGAAATGCCAGATAACCACATGCAGTCAATTAATGGCCGGAAAGATGTGGCTCTTGACATCCGCCCATATCCCTTAACGTGGTTATTTCCTAAAGTGACTTTTATCCCCCCAGATGCTGCCATTTCCCTAATGACTGGCAACTTGACTTGTTGAGACTATCACGACTGTCGACGCAGGCTGTCTTCGGGAGGAAACGATCACCTGTCGTCTTCTGGAACTTCATAACTGTTCATTATGCCAGTTCAGTTTGCTTCAGCTCTAGCTACCACCACGAAGCTAAAAATATCGGCGTTATGACATGTTTCTAACTTGGGGTACGCGTTTATCAGTCTTTGAAAGAAAGAACTTTTATTTCGATAAGCATTCGGTAATAATAATAATATAATAATAAAACGCAATGTGTGACCATTATTTGCTTTTTTCTATGAAACGACGAAGGTCTAAATCGTCCAGCCCAGGTAAGCCTCTCTCACTGCTGTCCTTACCTAGGTATGCAGAATGAATACAACTTAGTCTCTTGAATTACTGTGGCAAGTGATGCTATGGGTACTCTAATAATGACTATGCATTACGCGTTATTGTGACGAGAACACAAAAATGTTTTACTAAGAGTTAACTGAGGGTCGAACACTGGAGGGACAAGGTTCGAAGCACCAAGATACTTTGAACGAAGCTAAAAGCAACTAAAATGGTGATGCTTCCAATCGAGATGATCACAAGTTTTCCCGAAAGTCGTAGCTGGCGAAAATGTTATCTGTTGTCTTTGGGGTTTACAACTTCTATTATTTGTGTTACATACCACACCCAATTTTGGAATTAAAGTCATTAGAAAATTTGTTCCTAATAAAATTGATTGGTGCATCCTTTCAAGATTTGTATCATGACACTTTCAAAATGTGTATAAATGAGAATATAACCATAAATGAGTTTTTTTTTCTATTTAAATTAAATACCAGTCAGTATCGGGGGACATCTGAATTTGACCGTGCATGCTCTTCTAAATGTACGTGAATGTTTCACTTGAAGTCGGTAACGCAATTATGATCCATATTAATTATTGGTTTTTATATCTCGGTATCAATAAGGAAATCTATTTGCCTTAGCTTACTCTTTAGTCTAAACATGCCTGTGCATGATCAGTGAATTGCATTCAAAGCAAATGTTTCTCTTGGTTATATGTTGCATACAAAATATGACGATCTGCTGAAGGAAGCAGCATAAAGCGTGATTCGTTAATATAAAATTGGTTTTGCTGACTTGCATGAATATTGGCAGCTAGATACGAACATTCTCAGAAATCTGAGGTATTTAAGGAGATTACAAAAACAAGTTATCCGCGCTGCCCCTCGCACTTTTATATAAGTAACTAAATTGTAATCTTAATTTTCTCATTTTCTCAATAGATAAACAAAGATTTTGAGATCAGTAAACATCAAGTCATACAGTGGATATATATTCTGCTGAATTACACTGGTTTGGTATTCGTGTATTTCGCTCTATAAGAAGCGACTGTAAATCCATGAAAAATCTGACAGCCCCTGACCTCTCGTATGCAGGTACAGCTGGGTTCTGGCATGAACACAAGGCAGTACTCTTTACCGTTGTCACTACTTTAGTTACGTGAGATAGGATATAACCTGTTGCGCGGCTGAGGAAAAGAGGGCACTACTTCACAAGTTGAGGGTTTACGGACGAAAGCGCAGATTTTAAAAAGAAAACGGAACCTTCGCGTTTTCACGTGTGGAGGCGATGGAACAGGTTCCCTTGTCTACGCGCAGCCTACATGAATAAGAAATACAGAAGTAAAAGAGTGGGGTCCATGCCCACACAAAATTAATCGCCTTGTAAAGGATGGAAGGTTATAGCTGAGGAGAAATGGAAAAGAATGTGTGTATATATATTAGAGTTGTATCGGATATCCGCATCCGCAGATTATCCACATTTTTTTATAAATCTGCATCTTTATCCACATCGACAATTTTCTAATATTCGCATCTGCATTGCAAGCAACATCCACATCCGCAGTTTGAGAAAGTGGATATAACCCCCTGCTCAGTGCTCCATAGTTTATACTCATACATGGTAGCAAAAAGTAGATTTTTGTTTCTAAATTTGGTTTTTTCGCTTTATTATACAGAATACATACTATGCAATTACACACTTCATACAGTATATATTTATAAGTAGCTCTGTTATAGCATATTTCTTTTACTAATTTCATGTCATTAAATGGCAGTTGTAATCTTAAATGCAGGGTATTGCATTTTTTAGGAAACACTCTTCCTCTTTCTCTAATGCGAAAAATGTCTTTGAGCTTTGCTAACCCTTATCATGCAATGAGCATGAAATAACCTTGTACCAAGGCAACTAAAACGTTCGTGTATCGTTGTTACTCTTTGCACGTTCATATGAAAGTACACACACACATACATGAATATTACTTGTTTCTATTTTCAATTAGTTCATCAAATTTGTGGTAACACATAATTTTGAATTATGTGGCTGAAAATCATCTTTGGCAATTAAATATATCTAAATTATTTAGGGTATGGTCATCAAATATCCGCATCCACAAATCTAAAAGATTGATATCCAAATCCTGCACAAATGGAAATTTCAAAAAATTTATATCTGCATCTGCAAATCCCATTTTCAGGCATTCGATATATCTCTAATAAATATATATTTTTATTTATTTATATATATTCATGAACATCCACATACACATAACTTGAAAAATACAAAAAATAAATATGAGGTTATCATATAGTACATTCAAGCCACAAATGGTAATGAAGAAAATAACCAAACCTTGCTTTCATGCAACATACACATCCTAGAGCCGCCTTCTCATTATAATACAGACCCAACTTTCCCCTCGTGTAAAATGCACTTCCTCCTTCATGTCGAATACAAACCCTTACGTTTTTCTTTATCTAGACCACTGACAGTAAGCTTCCTCTCATTTACGTAGAATACAGACCCTAAAATTATACCAACCACGCATACAAACCCCAACCTTTACCAGTGCAGAATATAGATAAAACAAAACTTCCTCTCGTGTAAAATTGCGACCTCAACCTTCCGCTCAGTTAGAATACAGATCCCAGTCTTCCCCTAAAGCACAATACAGACGATGGTATTTCCTTCTTGTAAAATATAGACAATAACTTTTCCCCCCTGCACAATACAGACTAAAAACTTCACCTTATGTAAAATGCAGATACTAATTTTCCCTTCGTGGAATACTTACTCCTACCTTCCCTTGTGTTGAATAAAGACCCTAAATTTCCTTTAATATAGAAGTAAGACCATAACCTTCCAACTATGCATAATACAGATCATAAATTTCTCCTGATGTGAACAGCAGACAACAAATTGTTCTCCGGGTAGGACACAACCACGAACCTTTCCCTCAAGTAAAATACAGACTGCAAACTTCCCCTCGTGTAAATGCAGACTCCAGCCTCCCCGTATGTAGAATACACACCCGAAGCTTCCTCCTGTACAGAATACACACTCCGAGCTTCCTCTTGCATAGAAAACACATCCCAAGCTCCTCCTGTATAGAATAGTACACACTCCAATATATTCTTTATTTTCTTCGTGTAGAACACAGATCGCAAACCCCCTCGTATAGGCTGAAGGCCCAAACATTCCGCCAATGTACAATACACAGTTCAACCTTCGTCCATTATAGAATACAGGTCTCTACTTTAACCTTATATAGAATACACACTCCAACCTTCCTCTCTTCAATTATGCAGACCAAACATTCCTCTTTGTAGTATACAGGCACCAGTCTTCCCATCATGTGAAGAAAGAACCATCATATGTACTAGTATAGAGACCCCAACTCCCATAAAATTAGAAAACTTCACATCTGTGACAAATGCTTTTTTTGGGCATCAAAGGATGAGGGTTAATTAGGATAGATTATATCGAATCCATCTGGTAGGTACTTATGCAGTGAATCCCTAACAAATACAATTAATTTTCTATCATTACGGGATGTTAAGTCAAGCAAAGGGAGATTAAACGATAAGGACCTGAATTTTTCATCTAATTAGAAAGAAGAAAAAGAAAAAGAACTCTGTAGAGATCACCCTGGATAATCAATGTTATTATGAAACAGTATGAGAGAGAGAGAGAGAGAGAGAGAGAGAGAGAGAGAGAGAGAGAGCAAATGAAGGGAGTTAATATATATTCAAGACTTCATCAAGACCATATACTGACTGCCATTTCTTCCTTCATTTCGACTAAAGAGAAATTCTTCTCTGCAAAAGACGTGGGTGGAGGGGGGAGGGGGGAACCTAGATACTGAGCACAGACTGTGGGAGAACCAACGGTGGGGCGGAGGGAGAGGGAGATCCAAAGTTTTCAGTTTGTACTCAAGAACTACCAATCGATGTACTGAGCTGGAGTGTAGGAGGAAACCCATCATATCAAGAGAGAATGGGAGAAAAAAAAAAAAAAAAAAAACTGATGTAGGGCGAAAAGATATCCAGTAGTACATGAAAGCAGTTACCTGAAGGAAGTACAACGAAATGGAAATAAAAAAAGAACTTATGAGGGGAAGAGGTAATGAACTTGGACTGGTAGATAAAGCATGAAGCAGGTAAAGGGATGGGGTAACACAAAATAATGAGCTGGTTTCCTAGGAGAGTCTAGTTATTGAGCAGGAGTTTAAAGATATTGGCTGATGGATAAGGAAAAGATATCAAGGAGTGAGGGAGGCGAAGAAATTGAAAAATTAACTTGAGAATAGAAAAAATATTATGAACAGCATTTGTGGGAGACCTCAGGGGAAAGCACGAGGGGTTGTGGAACTTATGATGTCAATTTGGCAGAGGGGAAACCAAATTTTGGGCTTGTTCTGACGCACAGTCAAGGTATTAATTGATTGATTGATTGTGTATTATATCTGGCGTCACAACATCTGGGTAATTGACACCGAAATAAATTAAATACAAAAAAATTAAATTTTTGATAAACTTCATATAAAAAGATCTATAAATATATTATATAAAAATTTTGTTCATATATAAGTTCTTACATAGACAATCTATGTATAATTTAAATTTGGTTAAGGAGGCCCGCCTCCCTCATAAAAATATATAACTGCTCTATATTACAATCCTTTCCAAGAATTGTAGCTAGGATAAAATTACCTACTCTGTCACGACCCCAAGACAGTAACCTATGTCTCAAATTCAAGAATCTGGGACATTCAACCAGCAAATGTCTCACAGTCAAGGGCACAGTACAGTTCTCGCAAAACGGAGGATTTTCACGAGACATCAAGAACCCATGGGTGAGTCTTGTATGTCCAATCCTCAATCGGCACAACATCGTTTCTTGTCTCCTTGGCATATACGGATATGACCAAGGAGACACTGATGACGTGATACTACGCATTTTTTGATTATTTAAAATATCCTCCCACTGGGACTGCCAACATTTTTTAACTCTCTGACCTACTAGAGGATACAAATCCCGATATGGTAGTAGGCATCTTGTGGGTTCTGAGGAGCTGACTGCAGACTTTGCAAGTTGGTCAGCTTTCTCATTCCCAGCCACCCCAACATGGGAAGGCACCCAACAGAACTTTATTTCTTTCCCTCTTCTTTTTAGTAAGAGCAGCCATTCCAATATATCTAAAATCAGAGGGTTTAAAGGGTTAAAAATTTCCAGTGACTGAAGAACACTTCTTGAGTCACAATATATAATAAAATTATTTTCATTCCGAATTAAAACTTCCTTTAAAGCTTTTAAAATTCCATATAATTCTGCTGTAAAAATCGATGCAACAGATGATAACCTGCCACTTCTCTCTACATCAGGGAAGGCTACACCAAAGCCGACGCCAGCATCTGACTTTGAGCCATCCGTGAAAACTGCAATGGAGTCATCATGTTGCACGGAATGTTCTAAAAATATTGACCGCATGGCCTCACTGGACAATTCTGTCTTGGTAAAGTTAAAATATCTACAAAATTTTACCTCTGGAAAGTTCCAGGGGGGACTAACTGAATATTTTGCTGGTAAAATCTCGATTCTTGGCATATTTAATTCACGGACAATAAAATTTACTCTAAAAGCAAATGGATGAGGTTGCTTGGGGTGATTTTCAAAAAACTGCCAATGCCTTTCATTTTTCATACAAATGCTGGTTAAAGACCTAGGTAGCCTCTGGAATCTATACCAGCTCCGAACCAGCAGACGCTTGTAATGAAGATCCAGTGGCACCTCATCAGCATCTACAAGCATGCTCTCGGTGGGAGATGATTTAAATGCTCCTGTACATAATCGTATTCCTCCATGATGAATTGAGTTGAGCATTTTAAGGCTATTTGGCTTCGCAGAAGTGTACACCTCACACCCATAACTTAATTTTGAAAAGACCAAGGCTTTATATAATCTCAACATCTGAGTTCGGTCTGCACCCCACGAAGTGTGAGACACGACTTTCAGCAAATTCATTGCTTTCAAGCATTTTGCCTTAACATATTCAGATGTGGAATCCAAGTCAGCTTACTATCAAAAATCAAACCAAGAAACCTTGTTTCACCAACACAAGGAATTCTCTGCCTATGAATGAATAGATCTGGATCAGGGTGGATTCCCCTTATACGACAAAAGTGCATAGTTATCGTTTTACTGGCAGAAAATCTAAAACCATTAACCTCAGCCAGAGCTGAAGGCGGCGTTCAGCCACTGCCATCCTTGATGCTGCAAAGGAAATTGACAGGTCATCTACAAATAGGGTATAGGTTATATCTGGGGGAATTATTTTAGAAACCCCATTGATTACCAAGGCGAACAAGGTTACACTTAAAACACTTCCTTGTGGTACTCCTTCTTCTTGATTGAACACATCTGACAATGTTGCTCCAACCTGAACCTGAAATATCCTATTTTTTAAAAAAGCCTTAATAAAAAGGGGCAAATTGCCTCTCAGGTTACATTCATAAAGGACCCTCAAAATGCCATATCTCCATGTTGTATCATAAGCCTTCTCTAGATCAAAGAAAACGGTGATGTGATGCTGTTTGTTGGCAAAAGCTTCACATATTGAAGATTCCATTCGTACCAATACATCAGTTGTGGAGTGCATACTCCGAAACCACACTGAGCAGGCGAAAGGTATTTACCTCTCTCCAAGTACCACATCAATCGTGTGTTCACCATTTTTTCCATGATCTTACACAAACAAGATGTCAATGCAATAGGACGATAATTTTCTGTCTTGAACGGATCTTTTCCAGGTTTCACAAATGGCAGTAATTTTAACTCTCCCAAAGCTTGGGAAGATATGTTCTCGGTAAATTGTTCTGTTAATTAGGCTTAATATGAAAAGTCTGGTATTTTCAGGGGTATGCTTAATCATTGAATATGTTATATCATCCAGTCCAGGAGCTGATTCATTACATTTATTCAAGGCCGATTCAAATTCTCTAATAGTAAAAGGAGCATTGTACTGCTCATGTCTTGAGGTATTAAAATCAATTTCGACCTGTTCCATTATCCGTCTTTGAGCTGAATAGGGTCTATCATCATTTTTCTTAGCAACATTAGCAAAATGATTAGCAAACTCATTTGCCACTAACTGGGGGTCTGCTACCTCGCAACCATTCACCTTGATAACTGGAGGTTGACAAGGAGTGAACTTGCCTGCTATTTTTCTAACTCTCTTCCAAACTAGGGTCAGAGGAGTTTTTGAATTTAGTGAAGATATGAAAATTGTCCAAGATTCTTTTCGTGCTTTTTTGATTTCCAAGCGAAAATGAGCTCTCGCTTTTCGAAATTCTACACGATAATACTCACATTTTCGTCTGCGGTATCTGGTGAAGGCAGATCTCATAGTTCTATGGGTTTCCTGGCATTTACGAGTCCACCAGGGAACTGGTCGGCGGACAAATTTGCCTGAAGTCCTAGGTATAGATTGAAGACCAGCCGAGAACATTATTGTATTCAAAAAGTCAAGAGCGTCATCTACACAGGGAAAGTCATCAGCAGAGTCATCTATTGAGCTGTGCTCCTGGAACGTTGACCAATCAGCTTTACCAATGTTCCATTTGGGTAGACTTGAAGATGGAGGACTTGATGCTACACTCACCACTATTGGAAAATGGTCACTGGTAAATCTATCATTTATAGCTTTCCAAGTAAAGTCAATAAGACAGTCATCACTACATATAGATAAATCAATTGCTGATAACGTGCCTGTTTGAACATGAAAATGCGTAGACTCCCCAGAGTTGAGGATCCCCACATTTTCATCTTCTATGATGGAACCTAAGCACCTTCCTCTTTGATTGGTGATGATATCACCCCAAAGAGGGTTTCTTCCATTCATATCTCCCAAAATCAGAAAAGGACGTGGTAACTGTTGAATAAGAGATTTGAATTCATTGATGGGGAAGACTTCGTTAGGTGGTAGATAGAGAGAGCATACTGTATATTTTCTTTGCAAATGGATCTGCACACCAATCACTTGCAATGCTGATTGAATAATAATAGGATTTTGTGGGGTGTCATTTCGAACATACAAAACAACACCACCATGGCTTCCAACATTTAAATTATAGGTGGAGTGATAGGATGTATACTCTCGTGGGCTGGGGCACATATTATTACCAATCATGGTCTCCTGCAGAGCTATACAAACAGGAGACACTTCTGATATGAGCAGCCTTAACTCTTCCCATTTAGCTCTCAATCCCTGACAGTTCCACTGGAGAAAATTAATGAATTTTATTTTCCTTTAGAGGCTGTTACATTAGAGCCTCTTTTAAGAGCTTTCAGCTTACAACCTTGCTCTTTTTTTCTGGAAGGAGACCGATTGTTTAGGGCTGCCTTCCTTTTTAGAGGGTTATCAGTCTCAGGAACAGCAGACAAAGCTGGTTTCGCCTGAGGAGGGGTGTGAGGATTGGACACTGGTGCATCCTCCAAAGCATTTATAGCTAGTACATCCTCCAGAGAGGTGGGAGTGCCAGGTATACCCGACACAGCCTCCACAGAGGAAGGTGTACCAGAAATCACTGGTTCTGCTTCCATAGAAGCAATGGTGCCAGAAACCACCGGCACTGCCTCTAAAGAGGTGGGAGTGCCAGAATCAACTGGCACCACCTCTGAAGAGGCAGGAGTACCAGAAATCACTGGCACGGCCTCCGAGGAGGCAGGAGCACCAGATATCACTGGCGCAGCTCCAAAGAGGCAGGAGCACCAGAAATCACTGGTGCAGCCTCCGGAGAGGCAAGAGCACCAGAAATCACTGGCGCAGCCTCTGAAGAGGAAGGAGCGCCAGCAACAATTGGCGCCACCTCCAAAGAGGCACGAGTAAGGGTCGTTACCAGTTTCTTATTCAAATTATCCTTATTAACATTTATATTTCTCTTTCGGTTGGCAGCGACATTGGAAAAGGATATTCCTGGTCTAACATATTGATTCGATACTCTCTCTTTTGCCTCCCTAAATGTGATACGTTCTGTTACCCTTAAAGTTTGAATCTCTTTTTCCATGATGTATACATCACAATTAAGTGAAGATGATGGATGATTTTCTCCACAATGTATACATCTGGCTTGATTATTACATATGCCATGCTCTGGTTCACTGCATTTGACACAAATGGCTGGCTTGCCTGGCAGTTTCTGTCTACAGGACCCTAACATATGTCCAAATTCTTGGCAATGGAAACATCTCCTCGGTCTTGGGATATATTGTTTAATCTTGAAATGTAGCCAGGCTGCTTTTACTACAGTAGGTAATCTAGTAGAATTAAATGTAATAATCAAATTGGGAAGTGGTACAAAGACTCCATTTACCTTCTTCTTCATTCGCTCAACTCTTATTACACCTTGATCTTTTAGTTCCTCTACAAGTTTTTACTTCGGTTCGGCGTATGTCATCAGTTGGGGAGCATATATCATTCCCTTGGAGTGATTCCAAAAAGCATGTGCTCCACATTGTACTTTGACTCCTCCAAGGTGTGATAATATTTTCAGTTTTTCAGTCTCTTTGGCTGAGGTAGATTCCACCGTCAGCTTTCCTCTACCTTCATGGGAAATCTTAGGCTCACGGCCACAACACTTCACAATGTCTCGATATACAGCAAAAATATCATAACCATCTTCTTCCAAATTTAAAGTTAAATACTTTTCATATGACTTTTCAAATATTCCAGGTCCAATTTCAAACATGTCTCTGCTTAATTTCCCTTTACTCTGTACAGGAGCATAGGGTTTCAGTGTAATTACACTGGAAGATTTTTTTTATTTTTCCAGAGGAAGGTTGTCAGGGGAGGTTCCAGTAGTCGTTACCTGTGCCGATTTACCGCCATCAAAGGGTCCAGGGGTACTTGTATCTTTATTTTCTGATTCCATAAAGATCAAAGTAAGAAAAAAAAAAAAAAAAAAAAAAAAAAAAAATATATATATATATATATATATATATATATATATATATATATATATATATATAAATAAACCTGAAAACCTTAAAAAGATATCATCAACCTTTCATGGAGATTATTCTTCCACTAATGGCACAAGTGAGAACCGACTCCCAAATGTCCGCATCCCTACCCTACCCCACAGGGGGATGGGCACAACATAATTAGAGTGGCCCAAGTGTAAGCCAAACCCGCTTGATAGGACTGAGAGTATTACCAGAATACAATCATCCCCACTCTAATCACATTATGGGCAAACCGGACAGAATGCCGAGAGTCCTATCCACAAAACTAGACCCCCCTGGAATCCGTGGTCCAGCCCTGCAAAATAGTTCCGCCTGATATCACTCAGGTCCGAACATTATCAGGCAGTTGATGGTCCTGCCACGGTTCCCACTATTTAGCTTCAGATATAAAACCCCAGTCCCAGCTATGATATCTCTTCTGTTTACCAGGTCCAGTAAATTTTAGCAAAGGTGGAAATTTCCACATGATTAATCCAAAAAAAAAAAAAAAAAAAATTACATGAAGGAGAAGGATTTAGTAAGAATGAAAAAATTGCAGAAAGAAGAAAAAGTTCTGACTAATTTAGTTGGATCAGCAGCTGGGCCCCAAGGACCAGTGAGAAAGCAACCCCACCAGGCATCACGCCCCAGCTGCTGGTCCCTAAGCCCCCTACCCACGTCAAGGGGTCAGCATCTAGGGGGAGTCAAGGTATTAAATGGGTAGGGTAAGTGCTACGCAGAAAATGGCTAAAGAAAACCTGAGAAGGTACTTTTAAAGGGAAAATAAGATCTGGTCTAAAGGCAAGGAGGTAAAAATATCCACGAGTAGGGGAAGGTAGTTTCTTTGGGAAAGGAAAAAAACCGACAAAAGGGAGTAACTCGCATACCTATAGGCGTAGATTGCAAATAAAAAAAGATAAAAATTCTTGGTTAAAGCAGACGAAAGCAGATAAAAACCAATCTGAATGACGACAGGAGAGACTTCTTACTGCCTCACTTCCTACTTGGCAATGAATCGCCGAATCCATTACTCGTGATAGAAGAGTGTTTGGGAAGGCACCGGAGGCTTGAGGGGAGGGGAGGAACACACGGTAGCCATAGGTTACTGCATGACGGGGAAATGATGGAGGGGGAACGGTAAGGGGAGAGGAGATATACTTGAGAAAAGAAAGCCAAACAAGTGGAGACGATAAGACACGGCTCCAAACATGTTAAACGTGAGGCACTTTCACAAAAACCCTTAAGACGCAAATTTCCTAAGATTCGTGGCCGCGGCTGGTGGTTAAATTAAATTTAGTTTAAGATCAACATTACTGCAAAATGTATAATTAGACTTAGTCTCAATACTCGAAATGTCTGGCGTTTTTTAACGAACCGCTGTCGTGTTTAAAGAAAAATGTATAAGAAACGATACATTTCCTAAAACTATTATCAAATTATAAAGATAAGTGCAAGCATGAAAAAATATTTTTTATATATGATTGTAATACCGAGTCGATTAAAGAACTATAATTTGTTTATCAATATTTATTAAATATTATATTCAGATGAATATTTTCATAACCAATCACTTTACTTTTTGACAGGACATTGTTTCCGTCTGAGCACAAATATTTACTATAAATTCGAACTATCCAGAGAGCGACTTCATTAATTATTGAGAATGCCTACTGAATCTATTACCTGCATACTTTTAAGCAATAAAAAAATTAGTGTCTATTTTCTTTTATACTCGAGTCTTTCAAATGATTCCTGCGTGATGATGAGGAAACCTCGTGAATGAACTCTGAATGTGCCGTCCTCCCTCCGTGTAAATAATGACGTCACAGGCAAAATCTCCAGTAAAATTATCCCATGAACAGAGACACAGAGTTCCTAGAACGGGTGACATTTAAGACAGTAAAATTTTTGCGCAAGCGGCTGTCGTAATGAAAGCACCGTAAGAAATTTCGGGATGCAACTTCTCCCCAAAACTCAAAAACAACTTTATAAACTGGCGAAAAAAGTTCAAGTTTTTGTTTATCAAAGTATGATGCACTCAAGGATGTAAAAGCTGCTCCATGACCGTTGTGAAGAAAATTCTTTTATTGTCTATTTACACAAAAGCAGAGGTCTTGAGGCGATGATGCCTTTGAATCATTTGTGTTTAATCTTTGACTGCGTACATGTGAAAAATGAAAAACAAGATTAAAGGAAAAATCTAGAATGATTTTCCGGGTGATTAAGAGCTAATTATCACTTATAAAGAATGGAAATCTTACAAACATCAGGTCCATGAACAAAGACTCAAGTGCACCAACTAGAAATGATGGAAATGCGTATCTTGTTGTGTTCCGACCTACATGAACCCAGTTTTCAACCAGAATTAATCTCATAGTAATTATGACCACTCATGTTAGCACATTTGCTGCTACATGCAAGGAACTGACAATAAAGCTCAATGCTTACCGAGATATTACAGATATTTTCCAGATGAGGGAGTGGTTCCAGAGAAAGACATGGCAGAAGCCATTGATAAATTCATCCCATGACAACGAAATTAAAGATGAGGTCAGTATTAGAAACATTCTGCCTCGTGTTGCTAAATACATTTTATACACACGTCCTATCACATCATTCATCTATAGTTGATATCTAATAAAAAGATACGGTGAAAATTTTGGTGGGGATTTTATCTCCAGGTATATGGCACAGAAATCATTCCTAAAATTTTATCATACTCACTTTTATTACTTTCTTATCTCTATGGAAACATTGTAACTTTATAATCCCTTATTTCTCTCCTTTACCCGACACACTACACAGCTTATAATCCCCGGAATATCCGAGTGCAAAATAAATAAATAAATAAATAAAAATCCCTGCTTTATTAGCGGCTCTGTTAACGAGAGGGTGAGCACCTCAGCCAACAGAACGGACTCCACTCTTGAGATGCCGACAGGTCATATGCCCACAAGTTTAGCATTAGCCTTCTTAGATATTTAAAGTATTACTTCCAATATCTCTTTTGAATAACATCTTCCTTACCAGATCTACTTCTCACTGAAACTCAAATGTGTATTGATACTTCATAATACAATCTTATTCTTTTCAGGGGGCACTCCATAAATTCTAAACCTCCTGACTAATTTTGTCTTTTAATGTCTTATGGATCAAAATTAGATTGCCCAAAGCCACTCAATTTCTTTGCTTTAGCTGCTGCTCATACAATATGTATACCTTTGTAAGTATTACCAATAACTTATCACGAGTCGTTGGAATTATGCACTCATATGATGAGATCCTTTTCAGAGATAAATTCAAAGTACAGTGACTGATTTTACCTAGGGCTGGTAGCCATGGTACATAAATTCATATGTTTTCTTATTTCTGAGAATTATTATAAATCATTAAGTTCCGTCCATGAGTTTCAAACTTGAATGCCCTGGCAACCAATGTCTACTTCAAATCCTTAGGCCCAATCTTCTTTTATGTCTTCTAACCCTCACCTTGTAGTGATTTCCTCTACACCTGCCCTAGTCTGTTACTCATTAACTAAGGAAATCTAATATGGTCAATATGTAAAACTAAGCCTGCTTAGTACTTCTATGTTGATCAGAATTTCCTGCTTTCTAAGTTGTTTAGGATCATTTCAAAACAAAACCTCCTTTGTAGGACTTTGTAAATAGGAATTATAATAGTCTTGCACCATTCTCTTAGATTCACCTTCTTAAAAGCTCCACATCTTCAAAAACTGTGATTCAAACTTTTACCCATTCTTGAACATAAAACAGCCTTTCATGAAAAAAAAAAAAAATCCTCCTTGTGTTCTTTTACCTTATCTTTAGACGATCTTAATTTCAGTCTGTTATCATTCATCATCTTATTAATCACGTCCTTACAGTTTTTAAATTATTTGTAATTAAAATGGTAGGAAGCCTATAGGCCTGATGGCATCCATCCTTGGTTTCTCACGAAATAAGTAGATGAACTTGCCTCAGATGTCGTACTAATCTATCCAGCAACTTTTAAAGGTATTCCTCCATATTCCTTCCACCTCATACTTCTGAACTATACACTCTATCACCAACCTATCATCCTTACTTCAACTAGATCTAAAATGTGCCCAGCTTATATTCATCTATATATCTCACCCAATCATTTCTTCTAAAGCCAGGTATAGATTTGCAGTCTCCTATGGTGGGTATGTTTATCGGTAGTGTCCCTTGAGAGTAAATTGTGAATTTTAGCCAAATGAGTTTTGAAGTTAACTCCTACCGTGACAACGGCCTGTGGGTGGATCTGCAGTCCCAAACGGTGGTGTGTATGTTCATCAGTACTGTCTCTGTAGTATACATATTTGTGACTTCTAATATAATTCTATGTATCAGTCCTTCGTCAATGGCTTGGAAATAAAGTCTAAACTGGTCAGAATCTATATCAGGTCTCTTATAAATTGATATATATATATATTATATATATATATGCATATATGATCTATAGATATCTATTGATATATATATATATATATATATATATATATATCTATAGTATATATATATATATATATATATATATAGATATATACAATATTATAACATATATATCTATAGATCTATAGATATATCATATAGTATATATATACTATATATATATTATATATATATATATATATATATGATATATATCTATATATATATATATATATATATATATATATATATATTATATATATATATATATTATATATATATATAAAATATATAATATATATATATATATATATATATATAGATATATAACATATATATATACATATATCATCTATAGATACTATAGATATATATATATATATATTATATAACACATATATATATATCTATATATATATATAGATATATATATATAATCTATATATATATATATATATATATATATAAATAAATATATTATATATATAACAAATATATATATATACATATATATATTATATCTATCTTATATATATTATATTCTATAGATATCTTATATATTATATATATATTAGATATATAATCTATAGATATCTATATATATATGATATATGTATATATATATATTATATTTCGTCTATATCTTCTCATCGGATATCTATAGATAATATATATATATATATAATATCTAGAGAGTATCCTCTAGATATATATGTAATATTTAGATATATACATATATATATACATATATCTCTATAGATCTATAGAATATATATATATATATATATATATCTATATATATATAGCGATATAATATATCATATAATATCTATATATATATCTATATATATATTATATATATATATAGATTCTATAATATATAGTAGCTATATATTAGATATAATATATATATATATGCATATATATCTATAGATTATCTATATATATATATATATATATATATATATTATATTATATATCGATATATGTATCTATAAGATATATAATATATATAATTATATATATAGTATATTATAGATATATCCATATATATATGTACATTATATTATCTATAGATACTCTTAGAATATTATATAATATATTATAATACACATATATATCTATCTATAGTTATATATATAAATATATATATATATATATTATATTAATCTATATATATATAGATATATATCTAGAGTATATATATATATATATATATACTATATATATATATCTATAGTGATATCATAGATATATATATATTATATATATATATATATATATCTATAGATATCTATAGATATATATGTATATATTATATATATATATATATATATATATATATATATATAGATATATATGTATATATGTATATATATATAATATATAATATATCTATAGATATCTATAGATATATGTGTATATGTATATATAATATATATATATATATATATATATGTGTATATATATATATATATATAATATATATATATATATATATATATATATATAGGAGACGAATCTCAAGTAAATGAGTCTATGGGTTGCCTGGGCAGAAGAGATCTGACCGGTGATTATTATCCATTGCATAAGACGTGATGACTGCAAGTGACAACATTTTTTTTTACGAACCAGAATTCTATAGGTTGGTGGCGACGGCGCCACTGACAACCTAAGATCTGTTACGTAACGTTATGTAATCGTCACAACCAAGAACATTACCACGCGACTTGCAGTCACACGATATGAGAAAGCCTGTTCTACGGACGGGAAAAAAAAACCACGATGGCACACCTTGTGTAAGTTGGAGATTGTTGCGGCGACTGTCTTCTCGTGCGAATGTTGTTCATATTTCTTTATGCATCACTGTCATAAGACAATGATCAGTAATTGGCTACAAGCAATGGAGGGCTGGTATGATGAAGCCCCTGAATATGCGCCGTAAGGTATTTCTTACTTGGCTGTTCCAAGAATCCTCTACGTAGTGTTACGCTAAGTCGACTCGAAAGTTAGGAGACGAGATTCCTGCCTAGAGAATCACAATAACACCCATGAACCACTTTATTCTTTTGTGCAGACTTATTTTGATTTTATTTTAAGAAGCCTTATTCTTTTACTTTAACAATAAATTCAATTCTAAAAAATGTCTATATAACAAATGCAATTGCACCAAAATGAAATCAAATTGCAGAACACAAAAGTGCAAGCTCGAAAATAAACAAATTATGAAATAAGCCTGAAGCTATAAAAATATAATTTATCGCAAATAACCCTTAGCCTTAGAATTTGAAATATTCCTTCTCAGAGTAGCTCTTAATTAAGGATAAAAGTTGTGATACTAACAATCTCTGATAATGAACAACTTTTCTCAACTTCTTGTTGCATTCAGTTAAAAACATACTATATTGCTTAGTAATCTTACTCTCGCGTTCTTTTGGACGGTTGTCAAAATCATTATTCTAACCTTTTCAAAATGTCTCCAGCTCTAAGGTTGGGGACAGTTCAGTACCAGAATGGGCCAAGTTTTTTCTCTTCTTGAATCTTCAAACGTCAAGACATGGAGCAAAAGAACAACAACTACTGAGGGAATAAACAGAGCTGCCTGCTTCATGAGGACACTCTTAGAAGTAAAACTGGACAATGAACCGCTGGTAGGTCTCATCCATCGCCTGTACAATCTTATGTCTTCATCCGGATTTTGGTTTTTCAACCTCCTCCTTTTAAGGGCAACAACGCTCATCCTTCGGGCTTTCTCATTTCTTGTTCTTCTTCGTTGGGACATTTGGCAGCTTCAACAGTCCTTCAAGGTACCAGCAACTTCTTTTTTTTTTTTTTTTTTTTTATCATCACTCATTTGGCATCTCTTTCGGTGATCCTCCTTGGGGAGACTTGTCGATCAGAAAAATCTACTTGTGTGTGTGTGTGTGTGTGTGTGTGTATGTATGTATGTATGTGTATGTATATATATATATATATATATATATATATATATATATATATATATAAATTAAACTTACACACACACACACACACACACACACACACACATATATATATATATATATATAATATATATATATATATATATATATATATATATATTGGTAATAACTTAGCTTCTTCTGTAGGCATAGATCATATCCTCGTTAGCTTTGCATGAGATTAACAATTCACCATTTAAAGTGTGTCTTAAATCTGTAGAATATATGCATAAACAGTAGATACCACTTTCATTCCTTAAAATTTGTGCATCGCGATTTCCACAGTACTAATCAAACAACTTAAAATTAATCCTTGACGTGTTTCAGTAAATATAATAAATGCTTAAATGAAATTTTGCACATAATTCGCAAAACGGCTCAAAAAGGATTATATATATATATATATATATATATATATATATATATATATATATATATATATATATATATATATATATCAATTCGGTACATATATGAAAATATATCATTTGGGAGGTAAAGTGAATTTAGATATTAAAGGACATTTGTAGCTTGAATTGATATATAAATGGATCACGGTTCGATGTGATAATTATTCATATATATATATATATATATATATATATATATATATATATATATATATATATATATATATATATATATATATATATATAATATATATATATATATATGTACACACGCACACACACGCACACACACACACATATAATATATATATATATATATATATATATATATATATATATATATACATATATATATATGAGTCATGTCACATTTTATATATATATATATATATATATATATATATATAATATATATATATATATATATATATATATAGAGAGAGAGAGAGAGAGAGAGAGAGAGAGAGAGAGAGAGAGAGAGAGAGAGAGAGAGAATATGTGTGCGTGTGTGCGTAAGTGCAATTCACTGAGAAAAATCATGCCACCTGATAAGTCCAAGGAGCGAGATGAGCCAAACTGTTTACTTCATTTAAGTCATGGTCGTCAAGCACGGCTCCCAAAACAAAAGTCGCGGGTCCAAGGTGCTTTCCGTCTAGCATCAGGCAATGACTACGACTGCCATGACTACGAGACACAGACTTAATACCTGAAAAAAGGAAAGGACATCTGGAGCCAAGGATCATCTCTCGAACAGAAAATCAAATCAAACATAAGAGCGACGATAAAACCTGGAGGAGCGATCGATTTTAGAAAGGCGAACTCGCGTCACTTTTTTTTCTGACTTCAATTGTCCTTCACACATGAAACATACACGAAGGCCTTCAACTCATTCGGTATCTTTTTAATTTATACTAAATACTGAATCATAACAGAATATTCTTGCATAGATACGATGGCAGAAAGGTCCCATTTACAACAAGGTACACACACACACACAAAAGGTATTGTGTCCTGAGATAAATTTGGCGGTGTTCTGTTGAGTAGGTCAACTTCATGGTCCTCTGTATGGTGGCGTCTATATTTATGAAACACTGGAAAGTTAACGACTAGCTTTCTCACTAGGGTATGCTTGTACAAGGAATTTTGTGTTTGCATCGAGACCATTATAATTTGTAAAGAGGTTTTCTACTGGAAATCATTTGCAATTCAGAGCTGGTGAACAAAACGATTAAAATTGATTTATTACAGACCATTAACCGAGCGCTCTTCCGAGGAAAAAAAAAAGTAAACTGGAGAAGGGAGGGTTTCATTTCACTATCGTCAAGAAAACTAGGCAAGACGAAATAGTAAAAGGCTTTAATTTCTTTGTACGACCGACATCAAAACTATCCGTCGTTTCTTCAAGTTCAAATGGTGAGCTTATAATATCACGCGGACATAATTATGGTTAACATGCAATTACCAAATTCGGGCAGAGAAATCGTCCACTGAATCTAGAGGAGAGATGGGGAAAGGTGAGAGTTCTCCGATATAAAAGAGGTCTGTAAACAGTTTTAGGAAGCTTGTAGCATTTCGAATGTAACGTGTTTCATGGCAAAATAACATTAAATGTTATACTTTTGGTCATTTTGCACTCTTTGGTTCTCAATCACTCGTTTATTTCCATTGTCTAAAAATTACAATGTCTCCACTCAACTTTCCAAAGTGTTGATGATTCCTCCGGAAAACGACTTTTATCTTTCATCAAGGGCTGAGATGCAGATGCCTTAGGGCTTAGACACTACTGCGATGTCAATCTTTTTTGCACAATAAATTTACTGAGAATGCAGCGATCATAAATTTACAATGACAGCATAAATAATGTCTTCTTTTTAAGTTAAACTTGTAGTGGTCCTCTAATGGTAAGGGAAATGGGCGTAATTTTCACTGTGAAGGTGAATGACTGCTGTTTGATAAATAATAAATGGAAACGTACTCACTACTAGCGCACCTGCACCCACTCACGTTGTTTATAAGATAAGTCTGTACCTGTCTGTCATAATCATCATTTCCTATCACCTTCTCCATTTCTTCACACTTTTTGGGCACATTTGTAACCACATAGCCTCAGTATGGCCCAAATGAAAATACAAAAGAGAATCCTGCAACGGACGTCAAAAATTACTTATTTCTTCGTTTGGGTTTTAGTTATGCAGTCACAAAATTGTCCAAAGAGTGGCGAGAAATCGAGTAGTTAAGAGGTTATTGTATCTATACAAATGCGCTGATTCGTTTATCGACTTAAACATTATATAAAAAAAAACTAAGGCTTTGGCGCTTAAATCCCCGGTAACTTGTAAGATTGTGAATTTCGATTTATCTCAAAGCACTTGATCCTTCTAATAAATGCGCTATTCTGTGTACTCTACAACACCTCTTAACTTCGGAAGCATATGCTTAATAGAACAGACATGCAGTCATAAAGTAATTTATTATAAACGAAAAAATTATGCGCCGTTGCCAATTCAACCTATCTTAACTGACCTTATCAACATACTGGATAGTTTACGTTTAACACGGATAATGTTTGTTTTCCGCAGTTCACATCAGTCCCTTTGTTAAACTTAACCGTGGTATGACGATTATTAAGCAATAATTTGACGATATTATCTAGACTATAATAGATGGTAAACAACTGAAGAATCCTTTCACGAGAGTGATGAAAGTCTTTCCTTGCATGAACATAAAATACTTTTTTATTATCAGAAACAGCCTAATTATCTGCCGTACAGTATGTCTTCTCTTATGTTATTTATATCTTCCAAGTTTTTAGTCATAAATTATTGAAAAACAGGACAGATGACAAACTTGTTCAAAAGCCACTATTACAACGCTTTGGACTTCAAACCAATATCGAGACCCAAATTAGTTTTATGTTGAATATCTGTTAGGTTCCTTGGGCTGAAGAAAAATAATCTTGACATAAATTTTACTTATGATGGTGTATGTTTACATAAATCTGTTCCTATGGAACCGAGATTAACAAAAAGTTACACCATGCTAAACCTACAAAAGAACATGATTCTTTTCCCCATGAGCTTGGCCTCCTAACAGGAGAATGCCTCCTTCTCTGGAGTGAACAAACGAAGGCCATACGATTATGGGACACAGTGAAAAATCAAGTACTTCAGAGTTTAGAGGAGGATTTACGTTTTTAACACTGCCTGTGGGCCACTACCATTGTTGGATTAATGAGGTCTTTCGCCACCAAGAATTCCTATTCAAGAAACACTCGTTAATGAAGGTGGTTCCCATGGGCAAGTTCGTCATCACAAACTTCCAGTAAAGTGAACCCTAAGGGACATACCATGTGGATGACGAAGAGACCACAACTACATTCCAGCTATCTATGGGGAAGTAGCTTAAACCTTAAAAAACGCGGAGGAGAAGCGGGGGGGGGGGGGGGGGGTGGAGGAGGAGGAGGAGGAGGAGGAGGAGGGAGGGAGGGAGGGAGGAGGAGGAGGAGGAGGAGGAGGAGGAGGAGGAGGAGGAGGAGGAGGAGGAGGAGGAGGAGGAAGCTCGTGGGCAGCAGAATCCAGACAAACTTTTGGGTAAAACCGGGCCTTACATATAAGAACAAAAAACCTGGTCCACCTTCGGCGTCGACACCCTTGGTTATTAGGACTAACTTTCGTTTTTCGCATGACCGATCATCCTTTTCACCGATACGGCTCTAACCAGTGAGCCACTGTCTAAAATCCAAGATCTAGAAATAAGGAGTGCTTATCCCGAGACCTTGAGAAATCTTCCACAAATTACAAATTGTCAAAAGAATTTATGACTTCAGGTAAGCAGAAAGTTAAGTAATTTTTTTTTACAGACTTCATATTTTAGACCAAAGACCAAGTGATAGCTTTTTATTGAGCTACTTCGAGCAACCAGCTGTTTAAACATAACTGTATTATTCGTAGATGTGTCATTCAGAATTGCAAGCCACACGGACTTTAGGAGGGAAGTCTCTGACCAAGTAAGTGTAGATAGAATTTTCTTTGGAAAAGGAATCTTGGAAAAGACACCAACAATCAGGTAAAAAAACTTTAGGCTAAAGTTCTATTCTTATTTTCAAAGCAGGACATGACTGGTTTAGAGTAATGTCTATGTATTCATATTTTTAAAAATAATGATGTCATATTTACAAATATTCATATTTTTAAAAATAATGATGTCATATTTACAAATTTTTAAAATTTATGACAACACCCCTCTCCCGGTTCCAATCTCTCTTTTCATTTTGAAAAAACTAAAACTGAAACAAAGAAAACTCAAATTAATTACACTTTTATTCAGAAAAAACGCACCTATACCGATATCAACAGAATTTCATGCAACAGAGGTGGACGGCAAGTCTTTGCAAAAAAAAAAAAAAAAAAAAAAAAAAAAAAAAAAAAAAACTATTAGGGAAACCTTTTCCGAAGGTAGACAACAACATGACGTCATGGACTACATTCGGGAGAAGAAGGATCAATGAATGATGTAAAAAAACATAAAAAAAAGTATATTACAGAGTATTAGAGAATTTCAGAAATAGGGAATCTAACCCTGAAACGTCCGGTAATGTCGGTGAAGTACCTTACGTTAACGTATTGCTCATATGAAAACAAGAATCTGGAACACTGCCGTTTGAAACTTGCTCGGTTGCCATGGATATTGTCTGCAGTTGGTGAAACTGGCCTGTTATCATCATCCTCAAAGGGGCTATTCTTCGAATAACATAAGTTAAAGAAGAAAAGAGAGAGAGAGAGAGAGAGAGAGGACAGTACCAACCATGCATGAAATTTGCGTTGTGATGAAATGCTACTGTTTAAGCACTGCTTTAGAAAATGAAATATATGAGCACAAATGAGCAACTACACAAATTCAAAATGAATATAATCGTTAAACCTACGACCAGAGGCGTGTATCATACACAAATTGAAGAGCATTGTATTACTTAAGAAACTGGGTACCTTCCATCACTGCGAAAATATATTACACTTAATAATAGATGACATCTATTACAATCGGTTGACATTTCACCGGAAGCCTGCACCAAAATGACCAAACCAGAAAAGGATTGTACAAACCGTCTTATTAATGGAAAAAGGTGATTTTTTAAAAACATTCTTGGCATGATATAAGTCCACGCCAAGGATCTTACATAAGAATACAATTAGTGTTCACGTGGTGATTTTTACGTGATCCCAAGAAATCACAGCGAGCAAAACAAAGCAGAATCTTATATAATTTACTGTACGTCGTTCTCCAGATGTTATGCAAGTCAAAATCCGTCTTAACCGACAGCTGATTATAATATAGAAAGGCTCACAACCAGTGGTCACTCACACGTGCATTGGCAACAAAGGACATGATCAAAATAAGCATGACTGGCACAGGTGCGTCAACAGATCATCTAAAACCAGAGGCGTAGACTTATCCGTATCCTAAAGGAAATGTTATCAGAATAATGTCACCAGTTATGGCCCGCATGACAACCAGTTACGTCGACCATGTGACGTCGCTACTCAAAAGACAAGATACAAGGTGGGCCATTTTCGGAACTGATAAGGAACTGAACACTCTCATCTCAACATGGACTTCTGAAGCAGCTTTCATTTATTTTCTTGTTGAGTTAGAAGACTGAAATTACCAGAACACATATGTGGTTAGGTTTTATATATATATATATATATATATATATATATATATATATATATATATATATATATATATATATATATATATATATATATATATATAAAATGTAAAAAAATTCTGTTAAAACAGGATATGTCTCAAGTATAAAAGGCCCATTAAAATACTATATTTCGATGGACTTACTTCCACCCTTATGTGAATGACAGAGGGAGTTTCATTGGTGAAATATATAGTGGGAGATATGCCTAGCGATGCCATTGAGCCTTCGTGGGGTATGTTAATTGACTTAATCCAGTTCATCGTTGCCTTAAGGAAGATGCTGTCTATCAAATCAGAGTCCCACACTCCACTGGAAAGGTTGATCCTATTATATTGTTATATTAGTGAAGATTCCACCATTTGGCTTTTGTATCCACAGCTGCTCTTGTATAAAATTCGGGATGAGTTCCAATCCATGGTATGGTTCGTGTTATTTATATGATGGAAAATTGCTAAACTATGTTGTCCATGTCTAACTGATCGTTTATGTTGCGTTAATCTTTTCGAAAGAAGATTTTCCAGTGAAACCGGAATATGACATATCACAGTCCCTACAAGGGATTTCATAAAATCCAATATATTTGAAAACTGGTTTCTCCTGAACGTTAATTAATGATTTCCCTAGTGTATTCGGATAAGTGAAGATAAAAGGGTTGGAGGCGCCTAAGGGTTGTGTGATATCTTGTAAATAATCCACGTGTGGGATTATGATTTTGTTCGTGTATTTTTCTTTTCTTTGTTTTCTGTAAGTTTGTAAAAAATGCTCTTTGCTTTAAGTAGGGCTTTTTCTATTGTGTGCTTTGGGTAATTTAAAAGGATAAGTTGATTTCTGATTGTTTCAAGTTCTTTGTTAAGAAAATCTGGGGAACAAATTCTCAGGGCTCTAGGAAATAAGTTACTTGCCATGCCGAGTTTGACTGAAATGTCATGATAGCTGTAAAAATGCATGTATGAAAGGGAGACTTGCTTTCCTATGGACAATGAATTTATAGTTTTTATAGTTATGATGATTAAGACATCTAAAAAGGGGATTTGGTTATTGTTTTCCCATTCTATTTTAAATTCTTTGCTTGGGACCAAGGACTTTAATTTTTGTAGAAAGATCATCACCCCACTCGTTTTCCAAAATGTTAAGATGTCGTCTACGTAACGAAGCCAAATCATATCTGTAGGTTTGATAGGGTTTATAATTACTGTTTCAAAATACTCCATATACAAGTTTGCTAACACAGGACTAAGCGGGCTCCCCATACTGCAACCGAATTTTCGACAGTAAAAGTCATCACCAAAGGAAAAGACATTATTAATGACACAGCTCTACAAGTTGCATTATTTTATTCAATTCTATGGGAAAGTGGTCAGTGAATGACTAGTTTTTTTTTTTTCGAGGAAGGTTAATATATCTTTTATGGGTACTTTCATGAAAAGGAGTCTATGTCTAGACTGAGAAGTTTTACGTTATGTACAGGGATATTTGCCTACCTTAATTTGTTGCAAAAGTCTTCTGCATATTTTATATGACTAGGGGAAAAAGTTCCTAAAAAGGGAGGTAGTAGCACGGCTAACCATTTAGAGATTCTGTAGATAAAAGCTCCAGCACATGAGATTATGGGACGGAAGGGAATGTTATCTTTGTGAGTTTTCAGGAGGCAATAGAAATAAGCTAATTTGGGATTGATTTTTAGGATTGATTGTTTTAAATTTTTCAAAAATTTCTATATTTTTCTTACTTTTGCCGATGTTTCTGATGTTTTTGAAGAAATCTATTGGGACATTATGGCTCGGATTTTTAAAAATTTCTCATAGGTAGTTGTCTCATTTAACCGTCTTTATCTGATCTGGTGATTATAACGTCTAGTTTGTGGAGTGAGTTTAAAGCTAACATGAATCTTTTAGACAGGAGGTGTGTGTTATTGTGTCTGGTTAGGCTGTTTAGAAGAGTTCCCTTCAGTCTGTGTTTTTTATCAGGTTTCAGGGCAAATGACAAATCTTAGTTGTTGTTCCTAGGAAGTCGAGCCTGTGTTTTTTATCAGGTTTCAGGGCAAATGACAAACCTAAGTTTAAGACAATGGATTGGTTATTAGTTAAAGGGCACGTGGATAGGTTCATAAATTTGTTTTGTTGACCTAAACGGTTCCAAATACTATTTTCAATTATTGAGTTAAGTTGACGAATAAGCCTATTGTAATGAACAACACTATTGTGAGCAGCTGTGTCGATACAAATGGAGGATAGGTACTTATATCACTGCTTGATAAGGGTGGAAGTAAGTCTGCTGAAATATAGTAGCTAGCTTTAAAACACTGTTTTAATAGGCCTTTTATACTTGATATATATATATATTACTACGTTTATTGATCGCCTCATCTACCCAGTATTTTGTTCATTATTTTGATTTGTAAAACGGCAGCCATAGTCCTCCAAATATCAACTGATTTTTAGGCGGGAAACCAAAACACGCCAGCCAGAGATAGGGAGTTCCTGTTGGAAGGGGGAAAATAGACTTGTCAGCTTTAGGGGACGTATCCCAAAGGGAAGGATGTAGGCAGACTGGTACTACTTAGGCCTATATCTTAAGCTCTTTTTCCTGTGAACCCTCTGCTGGCTGTATGTTCTGTTTCCAGGATTGCCCTGCTCCTGGGGGGGTTAAGCTGACCCCCAACACCCATGAAACACACCTGCGATCTTTCTCAGTCGGCTGCAGTTGTGACCTCAGACGGATGTCCAACCCAACCAGCCTAACGGCGTTACTGGCGCGCCCAAATCTGAGACAAAGCTGGACGCCACATTTCCATAAAGGTCCACTGAACATGGCATCCAGGTACGTCTTGTGAAACAGCATATTGCCAGTCCCTTACCTCTTAGTTTTCAAAATTCAAACTTCTACTCCATTGAATATCCCTTTGATCCTCACTGCCTCATGGCCGCATGCTTCCCTTGTGCGATAGTCCCTCATGGCCGCATGCTTCCCTTGTGCGATCGTCCCAGACAAATGAAGTCATTGCATACCTCAGTGAAACATTAAAGTTCCTTTTCCCCCAGTGTTAGAGAACTGAATAATCGTAACTTGTGCAAGAAGTCCTTTTTCTTTTTATCTTGTCTAATCTGGGATCTTTTTCCAGATTCCCTGAGTCACGTGTCCAAGTCTGTCCGCCCGCAAGTGTTGCATTACCGCAAGATTTCGAAACCAGCTTTTACGTGAATCACATTTTTAGCCAGCTATCCCTTTGTGAGAGAGATATGGGTCCCCACGTGTGGACACGCTGCATTTACTTTTTCTCCAGGCCAGTAACGGCCTCTTGTAAATAAATAGATGTAAAGTAATTAGCCGAGTTTCTGGCGACCTTTTCCTCTAGAGTAAATTATCACTATAAATCCTTTTACTGTAAGTTCAAGTAATTTATTGTTTTTTCCTTCAACTATTCCTGTTTACATATTGGAACCTCTTACAAGGCCAGGCCCATACGTAACAGTATATATATATATATATCATGCCAATATTAGTGAACCCAATATTTTTCAAGACGGTATTATACCACTCTGATTTATATATATATATATATATATATATTATATATATATATACATATATATATCTATACATACATATATATATATAGAGAGATATATCATATATATATCACATCATATATATATATATACTATATATATATATCTATATATATATATATATACTAGATATATATTATAATATAGCTTATATAGTATCTATAATATATATGTATGTATATAGATAGACATATATATATATATAATATATACTATATATATATATATATATATATATATATATATATATATATATATATGTATATATATAGGATAAATATATACATATATATATATATATATATATATAATATATATATAGTATATATATATATATTATATTTATATTTAATTATATATTGCTACTTTCAAAATGCATATATTCCCTCTTGGACTGTACAAAATGTTATGTAGAATTGTGCAACATTTTTTTCAGATTCCTAGATAGCTTAGACATAGGATGTTTTAAACGTGTGTTCAGATTTCGCATAACATAATGTGTAAAAAGAATATATAATGTAGAATGTAGAAAGAGAGAGACTATCTTTGTCCGTTCAAAGCTGGAGTTGTTTCTCAAAATCTGTCAACACGTTTGATAAGCAAACTCGAATCTTCAATGTGTTTTGGGAATCTGTCATCAAGTAAGATAAGGGCCTTCTGCTTTGGTCGATCGAATAGAGTACGTGTCTTTTTTTAACAGAATCGTCTCATACGTGTATGTCTTTGATCAAAGCCACGTGCAGATTACACATTTAGTATGTAAAGTTGCGTAAGATTTCGAAGCTTCTAGAAGAATTATTGCCCAAAAACGTTTTGTGTCTCCCCTGTCCAGCTCCCGTAAGGAAGAGAATTTCATTAGATCTTAGATACTCGAGGCGTTCACATCTCTCTCTCTCTCTCTCTCTCTCCATCGCATAGCACTTTTGATTTTTAAAGTAACGTAACGATTGTGTACTCATTGAATGGTCACTCGTAATTTGTAAATTTCAGATTTGATATTTCATAGAGTTTGTTTAGTGTTATTTAGTGATTTTTTTGTGGAATCTGAACAAACAATGTTTCGTAACGGCGCCTGGTTTTGCAGCAAGAAAGAAAGAAATTGGTATACCAAAAAGGTAAAGTGTGTTATATTTTTATTAATTGCAACTAATAACGGATAGGAACAGTGGTTAACTAATAATGGATAGGAACAGTGGTTAACTAATAACTGATAACAGATGGTTATGAAGGTTTGGTAAAAACTGATGGTTACAATGTTTTGAGTGAAAAGATTTATACTTTTACACATTGCAAATTTTTGTGTTTTGTGTTGGTTCATTTTTTTTTGCATTTGTTCATTTTCTTGTTGAAGTGTGCCTTTTTATTTTGATACTGTCCACATTTTTCTGTATTTTCCTTTACATTCACAATTTAATTGCCTTAGTTATTTTCATTAATTAGTCGTTGCACATTTAATTAAATTTAACACTTGTGAATTAATTTGCATTTACTTAGAATTCTTTTCAAGTTTTATTGTTGTTTAGCACTTGTGAATTCATTTCTAATTTTCAATTATTGCCTAACACTTTTGAATTTTGATTGAATTAATTTTCTTGAATTTTGTGATAAATTAATTTTGATTTAATTTTACTTAATTTGATTCAAGAATTAATTAAACTTTACTTTGTTTTCAAGTAACAGTAACTTTCCCTAATATTGTGAATTTCACTTATAAACTTTGAGTTTGATAATAAATTTTTGCATTTAAAAATTTTATAAGTGTTTTCTTTGTCTTATACCAGTATATTTTCATTTGATTATGTTGATGTTAGGTAGAAACATAGAGTGGTAATTGATCTGTTTTCCTTAAATTTACTTGAAGTGACTTAGAACCAGGAAAGTACTTAGACTTCTGAAATCAGGGAAATACTTAGACTTTTAAAGTTGTTGATGGAGTGATGCTCTTTGATTAATTTAATTACTTACAAGATTACCTCACACCTGTTTTGATGAACTTAGTCTGATTTTCTGCAATACTGATAAGTTGCTAAGGGATCACTGTTGCCTTTAGAGTATTCAGTCGTTTAATACCTGTGATGAGGGTTCAGGTGTCTGGCATTTGTGAGGTATCAATTAATGAATGGTAAGTGTAGTAACCAGATACTTGGCACTTCATAACAATATATATATATATATATATATATATATATATATATATATATATATATATATAAATGAGAGTGGTATAATACTGTCTTGAAAAATAGTGGGTTCGCTAATACTGACATGATCCTATATGTATTGTAATGAACTGCTCGTTCCCTCCTTGAAAATGTATTCTAACACTCTTAAAAATGGCATTGCCTGGAGGGACGAGAGTTAATACAAACAAAAATCTATGGCAGAAGGCCAATATTACTGAAAAAGGAGGAATTTACATAAACTCTGGACATTAGTTTTAAATTAACCATATTTACACAAACTTACGCGTAGGTCCAGGAATTAATGAGGTGGTTGATTGTCGGTCCACCGGAAACATGTGGCTGGGAAATCAACCAGACACGGAGATCAGAATTTGCGTAAAACGGATTATTTCAATGCAAGCCTTATTCCAAAGGGTTCCCAATTTCTCCCACAATCAAATTTGGTGTTTGTCTGCAAAGAGATTGCATTCTAGCATCAGTACTAAGGCGAGGAACATGTGGGAAACGGTACACACTAGTTGCTCTTAGCATAAAATATTACAACTCACTCTAGGAGCATGAAACGACTGTGAGCTTATACAGAAAGGACCATTATGTTGGAGATGCTTACTAACATCACAAGGGAATTAATCACAGCACTGAACCAAAACTGGGGAGTGAGAAGCTGAACAAAAAAGGGGGGAAAGTTGCCTTGGAAGAATGAAAATTGAATACAGACATGAGGCAAAGATGATTCACTGACTGCCCTAAATTTACATCTCACAGTGCCTGGAAATCCTGAATCTGGTAGTCTTCTCATCTGCTGATATTTCTGTGCACTATGGAGGTATAAGAAAACTTGTGGGATTCCCCAGAGGAGGCAGGGGATTAAAAAGGGGTGAAGTGGAGTCTGCAGGGCTTGAGAAAGTTCTGAGCTTTTCTGAGGCAGAGCTGCTGGTGCCCCATTCTTTTACAATTTCAGCTTGGATAGGCCACTCCCTCATTCAGGGCCCCTGTAGAGAGTAAACCTAGGCAGCCAATAGGAGCAAAGAGGGGGTTTAGAGAGAATGGGGGATTCCAGTTCATAGGGGCAACTTAGCATATAGAATGAATTAATATGTTTATAAAGAGGAATTACTTTTCCTTGGTTCTGGTTTAAAATCCTGAACAATATATATATATATATATATATTATATTATTAAGAAATATAATATCTATATATGATATATGTTTATAAAGAGGAATTACTTTTCCTTGGTTCTGGTTTAAAATCCTGAACAATATATATATCTATATATATCTATATAATATATATAGTATATATATATATATATATATATATATATATATATATATAATATATATATACCTATATATATAACTGCATGCAGGTATAATCTATCTCTCAATCTTGTACTCATTTGCTTATAAATCCTGCCTGCCTGTTTACCAACAACCGAATACTGACAAGTCAAGATTGTGATACTTTTTCTGTATCATTTATTTCATAGCTTCTATCTTTTTCGTCTTCGTATTACTGAAATGTGTATTATGGCGACCTTGGTAACGCTGGCACAATTAGCATCAAATGCTAAAATATACAAATCACAGCTAAAGGTGACCTCAAAAGAATCCTTGTCAGAATGTTTCTGCCTTTGAGTAGTTTGCTCAAGGATCTAAAAGCTGTTTCTTTTTCAGATGACGTTCTATCACACTTACTTGCCTCGCTATTGTTTTATGTTGCAGACCTGCGCAAAATAAGACCATTAAATCGCTGTAACACAGCCATACGCTTATAACGAAAACATAGCGTCCTGAATTTCCAACAGCATCCACGAAATGTTATTTTAACCAGGGTTATGATTAAAACAACCTAAAATAACACATTCTCACTCATTTTTTTCAAGTTTGGCCAGCACAACGGAAGAGAAACCTATACCAAGACTTAAATAATTAATTCAATTCATATCATGTTGGGCAGTATATACCTTACGGACGCAGGTATACTTTAAAGTGTAAAAAAACTAAAGTACAATTGGTTATGGCTTTATTAAAGGAATTGGGCAGCTCATGAAATTAGCCACAGGATCAAGGAAAACTTATTATTAAAGTTGTTCTATGCTGAGAACGATTACTGCGGCTAATAATAACTGATGATTCCCGAATAATTTTTGTAGTACCCCTGACCCGGTGGCTAAAAGAAAGCCATTTTACTGCTGGTGAATGTTGAGTAAATTCTTCAATATAAGATGCTTAAAATGCCAAGTAAAATTTCATGCGTCTGACATTATCTCTGTTGGAGACAAATCACTACTTACTGGACAAATTAGCCTAATTACTGGCTGCATTAAACAGGTTTCGGGTAGGACTGATGAGGAACACTGATGATGTTTAGCAACAATGATGACAGAGCAGCTGAGAAGACTAATGGAGAGCCTATAAAGTGCAACGGTAAAAGAGAGAGTAATAATTTCTGAATAATCAGACAGCCTAGGCACTACTATGCGGGCCTCAGAGTTGACTGATGAATGGTACTGTTGTAGGTCATGTCCGCAAGACAGAAGCCATCTCATTCCTGCTTTCTGTTTTGTAGTGTTAAGTTGAAAACGTTAAGAGTGACCGTGCTGCACACATCCTAAATGGTGACAATTAGAGAAACCAGTTTCTTGAGAGGTCGTCTGATGTCTCATCGGGAAACATAGTTCACAGGCTGTATGACTAAGTTCATTTTTTCAGTATCCACTTGTGTGCTCAACTCTTTTGAAGGCCGCTCTTCTGGGTATCCTTCCCCAAGGCCGTAGCTAGTATGGTGCTGTCCAATACGATATAATCTTGGTGTAACATCACTCGGAGATCTGACTCTCCTGGAAGGGTGCTATTCCAAAAATCACCATAAGAAATACATATAATGCAGCTAGGAAGACGAGGAATCTAAGAACGTAGCTTAACTTCACAGAAAAGCTGTCCTTACATGAGGAAATGGCATTTTTTTTTTCTGCTGTAACTTAAAAAGGACCTGCCGTGGACCTAATAAATTTCTGTCTTTTGTCCACGGGCCACTCAAATGATTATGGTTCGAGAACTTTCGCTACCATACTATATATGCATTTGAAAAATTAATTTTTTTCATGTGAATAAATAATTCATCAGTATTTTCAATACAGTTCAATGCCATAACTAAATGACTATTCAATTAATTCTATGTCACTTGCACAGTCCATTGCACACATTAATATGTGCTGCTTTGACACCAAGAACGAAATATTCTCAGAAATGACCACAGAATACTTAGTGAAGGTCGTTGGTTCGCTTTGTAAGTGAGCCAGAATTCTTTCGACCGATTCCGTTAAGTCCATTCTGCTAGTTACCTAAACCTTCTATCTGGTAGTGTAGTTTGACAACTTTAGTGACTCACCGTTAAAGCGAAAAGCATTGTCTTTCTGTTTGTGTCAGGGTATGCATCCGAATGAAGTAGGTGTGAGACTGTAGATGTTTTTCAACGATCCTGATTCGGCAGTGAGAGGAAGAATGCAATTTCCCTCTCTTTCTCTTTCTCTTTCTCATATGCCACACGCAGAAGCTGTCGTCTAATGATGTAAAAATATACAAATATTAATGCATAAAGTATGCTCGTATATTTATGCGCATCTTTTAACCAAATATAGACATAAATAGCGTTTGTTGCTGCCAGAAAATAACAGTCATAAATAATATATCTTCTTGACCCTTACTGAAGTCAATGCTTTATCTTTCACGTTTTTCCACGCATGAATATCCCAGAAGCTGGAAGACACTGGTTTTCTTGGGACGAAACTAAATGGACTCTTTGCAGAGCGGTTACTACCATGCTTGTAACTAATTGCTTTCGTCTTGTCAGGGGTTATGTCGATTATTTACTTTGTGCTCAGCCACTGTAGAGTCAGGAGGTGTAAAATCTACTACAAATCTACGATGATTAAATGACTTACAAACAATAAAATATTATTAATCTGATATTCTAAACAATAAAATGTAGTTTTAATTACTAAGAACTCGCGATGGCACTTCAGATTCTGTCAAAATCACAAATCAAGACAGATATTGTTTCCTTTGTACATAATAATTATGAAATATTAAAATTACTGTTAACTGATACTTTTTAGTCTTTGGGAGATAGACAAGTTTAATTTATGGTAAGCACAGTCTACTGCCTTAATTTGTTTAATTACCGTAACCTACAATTAATGAGGCAATATGTGTTGCTTTGCCCTTTAAAAGTTATTTATTAACTTTTATTTCCATCAAATGCTGACGATATAAATCTATGACTATATTGATTCTTGAAGGTGACAAAGCAGTTGTGAGATGGTTCCAGAATGTAAGACCCTTCCATCCACGAGCAGTTTCCTTATTTACATGAGGATCAGAGCGCGAGCCTCACATTAATCAGCGTCCTAACAGTCACCGTCCTTCCCACCTCCACAGGACAAGAGCTCCGAAGGACGGAAATTCGTCTGCATAATTTGATTTACCTCGCGATTTTTGAAAATAAATTAAGAAATACTGTGTAAAACTCTTGACATACAGAGACGACATTCAAAATCCGAACGCAAATACAAAGGGAAGGCATCAAGGTACTGTAGAAAAAGTGAAACAACGGGAGGAAAAATAGACTATCAAGTAAATAAACAACAGTAAATCACAGCTCACGGTGCACTCCAGATCACTTCACTTTCAAACAGCAACAAAATGCAGTAATTATAAATGGATGAAAGAAGAATGGCAATGAGAGAGATTATGCAGAACGTAAAGTGCAACTACTAAAATCACACTCATCACAAGAGACACAGGCCTACCTTTTGGGAAAGGAGAACTTATGGGTACTAACACGAACAGCCTGAAAATAATAATAATAGGTAAGGTTAGCAATCTCATTAACATGTAGGGTAAAACCTACCCTTATGGCAAACAATCGTAGCATTCATTATATCTGATGGATACTTTTATGATAACTTTTCTCAAACCTAAGGGTATTAGGCAAGGCAATGAAATTAGAACTGAATAGAAACCATCAATACTTCCCTTGCGGCTTTTTTTGTCTGCCATTTTAATTTTCTGAGAGAGTTTGAAGAAACGTTAATCATAGTTACAGAAAATTTGTCTTACTTCTTTTTCTACCTTTTCCAATCTATTTCCAGACATTCATTAGATTTTCAGATAACCTTTACTACCGGGCAAAAATAAATGAGTTCAGTTCGTGTAATATCTACTACTGGCAAAGCTAAACTAAATTTAATTGTCACGGTAACTTACTCCATCTCGTACATCATGAAATTTTAGTCTTAGTGGGTGCACTTAATTTTTGTGAATGCTGAATTGGCAAGGGGTTACAACGTGGAATTGTGGTGAACACCAATCCCAATGTTACTGAGCAGGTTTGATAGCTGAGCAGCAGTAAAATACACCTTAAAATTAATAGATCAAAGTTTTAGTGGCGGTGTCTTGCTGGGAGGTATTTATCAGGATGTAGAGAAATGGCCCAAGAAGAAGAGATTTCGAAAATGAACAAAAGGGAAAATAAAAAGTGAAACAAAATGGGCAGGGAAAGTCACCAGAAATTCAGTGGGACCAGGTAGAATTTAAAATGGGGAAAATGGAGAGAGAAAGTTCATGTGGAAATTGATATTACGGACATTTTTTTTATGATAAAATAACATTCGCAAGTCGACAGCATGCTAGTTTAGGTAGGTTGTCTGATAAATAAGAGGCTGGGTTAAGTGGCTCAAGTTGGCATTCAATACAATGATAAATGTGATGCCAGAATATCTTTAGGTACGATGTTTTGTGTAAAAAATTGCTTAAACTTGACAACAAATGGGACGTTGAGTAATGTGAACGTTATAACAGATGACAAGTAATATTTTGTGGAATTAGGGAATTAGATGGTGTGAAAGCAGTGAGAGCTTCTCGACCCTGCCAATGACATAGTAACTACTCTCCAAGAAAACTAGGACTGGCAAATATAACTTAAAGACTGTAGGGTCCAACACGGACTCACCTGGCCAGCTGTTCTCACACTGAGCATCTCTGACAAACGCACCAATCACGTGCATACAAGAAACACAGCAGATGTCCCACATTCTTTGTACATGTATTTTCATTAATAATAATGTTATGTTAATGTATCATTCTTAGCACAAGGATTCCAATGTCAGCATTCCAGCTATATGTATCATAACTTCATTCATGTCTTGTATATTGATTTATGTACATCTTTCCATCCTCCAAAAAACACAGTTGACTGTACTCTGACCTATGTTTTGTTTGCCTCGTGTCAACCACATTTCCACTCGCAAGAGCTATTGACCTGTCTGTTTGTTGTTTGAATAAATATGGAAGCTTGTAGACGCAGCCTCTTACTCAGGCCTTCACTACATTGGTGATCATGGAGATGACCAGCCCAGCCAACCCCAGTGAAGCCAGCCTCTCCAGAAATACCATTGTCGCTGCCTCCATACATCTGGCCCCATTCACGCTTCGCAACAAGGTACTCAAGTTACAAGAAAAATAATAAGACTTACTAAAGGATAAGCACTTCACCTACATGAAAGTGTAAATTAACAAATATCTTTATAAGAATATATAAATACAATAGGAATTCAAACATAATAATCAAGTCCAAATTGTAGATGACAACATGAAATTTAATGTGGTATTCTAGAATAAACTATCAACAATCTATGGCTAAGCTGCCATAATTCTGAACAATGCAGACTTTCTCTTAAATTAATGACCTCGATTTAATTCTAACCATGGCGATAAGGGCCTCAGCTTCCAACACATCACCCTATGAAGTGGCGTCTTGTGCGTAATAAGCCATGTTACTTGCTTTGGTTATCTCTCTACATTCATGTAAATACATGGTGCTTTCAGATGGTGTTAATAAATAAAATTTTTGCTGACAACATAAAACTGCATGCCAACCGCTAATAAACGAACTAAGTAACATAATAAAATGTTTGTATGATGCTCAAATCTGACGTGACATGATTCTTTTTGTATCGCCCAGAATCTCAAACTCAATATGACGTTGCCAAGTACTATTAAACTTTTTAAAAATTTCCAATGTCGACAAGTTTGTGAATTCACAGCTTACACTATTTTCCTTATGGTTATTAAATATGGTTCCTTTTATGCATTGCATAATTCATAATCTGTGTGATCTGAACTTATTTTGTTTCCATTGCTTAGTTCAAAGTATGATGTGATAAGGTTAGTGGTGCCATCAATGACAACGCCTTTAACATGCTCCTCGTTCTGGTCAACATAACTACCTCTAGAGCATTATAACAGTAGATCTAATAAGCTCAACGGTCATAACAACATTTTCAAAGTAGGTATAAGAATTACAACAAGTTTTCTTTGAATGTTGAAGTTTTAGGCTGTGTTTAAGCTGCCTATATGTTGCAAAATTATTTATAGGCCTAAAAATAATCTGAGCCTTCTCTTCTGAGATGTAATCTGTTACCAATGAATTTATTTGCAGAGATTACCTGTTCGTTGAGGAATAAAAGATGGTGACAATTTTGATTATATGGAGAAGATGGCTATTAATCGAATATCTATTAGTATTAGATTACACGACTAAACAGCTAGTCCCAAAATAGCTAATTCCAAAATAGCTAGTCCAAAAGAGCTAATTCCAAAATAGCTAGCATACCAAAATAGCTAGTTTCAAAATAGCTTGTCCAAGACAGCTAGTTCCAGAATAGCTAGTGCACAAAAAAACTAGGTTTAAGAAAGTTTAAAATCTGATATACTTTATTTAAAATTCATAAAACATTAAAAAGGAATTATTATACAGTTAGGATTAGTTAGAAAATTATAAATATATTTAATCAGTATTTGACAATATAACTAATGCCAGTTAAGAATTCAAATATTGAATTTTTTTTATTTTTGACTTTTTTTTTTCTAAATGTCTGAATCCTTCCATTAATTTCTTTGGCTTTTTTTACTTGTAGTCTCCCTTTTGCCTGAGAAATAAGCAGTCAACTTAGTTCTTTGCATAATTTCTTCCTGTTGAATGCCTCTTAAAAACTCGCCATAAGGAAGGGTGCCGCGCATCATATGGGGTCTGAATTGCTCGGTGCCATCCTTCAAGCTTGTTTATGGTTTTCGGTAAACCATCTGTTGACCTTTGTTCAACGTTCCAAATCATTGGTGGAAATAAAGGCGGCTTTCTTCTTCCTACTGTTCTTTGGGGCTTTCCAATGTACGTATCTTCCTCCAAATTGCCTGTGAAAGATGGAAGAAACATCCTTGAATCCCCACATTTTCAAAGACAGATTTGACAGCATCCATAACTGGTTCCTCAAAATCCGTGGTAATTGTGCTTGGCTGTAAGTCTGGGCGCTTTTGTTTCAAGATACTAAGGGCATTTTTATAAGTTTCCTTTGTTTTATTTGTCAGCAAAATGTAGACACATGCAAATAAATATATACTTTTAATAGCATGGATCGTGTATAGTTGATAAAATCATTGTGGAACCATTTTGAATGTCCCATCACATATCCAGTATGCAGCAGTTGCAAGTATGTCTAGCATAGTTTTGCTTGGGAGTATTAGTATTTCATTGGAATCACTTTCATCATAACTAAAAAGTTTTCTGTAGCACTCCTTATAGTAATTGTTTTAAAATGTTCCGGTAAATTGATCTCTAAAAGTGAATTCGGTTTGGGAAAGTAGCCTTTCATTTTTTGCATTTCTGTTGAATGCATTTCGTAAGGGCTTTTCTTTTCGGCATCATGCAAGATGAAGTTTCACAATGAACATTTTGCATAATGTTAGCAATGACTCTACGTGGTGGTGCAGTTGAACCAGCTTTTTCTCTTAGCATACTTAAGGCAATTTTAGTTTTTCCCTGTGGCACATTAGGTGCATGTGAATGCTTTTGGCTTAAAACTACATCACTATTACCACTATCATCAACCGCAGTTGTAGCAGTTCCTTTACAGCCTTTGATGACGCATCTCCAATTTTGCGTTTCGTTATTGGTTGTATTCCTTCGGTAAACTTATCCCTCATGACATATTTGATCACATCCTTTTTGCGATTTTATCACTTTCATGTTGATGGCCTGTTCATTTAAAATAAGTAAAACCCAACAGACGAATAAGCAAGATCATTTATAAGGAAATCCAAATCTCTTAGATACCGTCAGAAGTGACTGTTTTAAAGAAGCTATTTTGGAACTAGTTGTTTTGGAAAAGCTATTTTATTACACTAGCTATTTTGGTATGCTAGCTATTTTGGAATTAGTTCTTTTGGACTAGCTATTTTGGGAATAGCTGTTTTAGGTTTCATCCTAGTATTAATATCAAGGTGTATGGAACACTTATTTTTTAACTAGCTTAAACAATTTTTTTCTAAAGTACTTTTGCTCGCTTTTGGTGTATAATTTATTCTTTATAATATAACTTCAAGTGCAAGAATGTGTAGATAACCTCATTTGCTTTCCGGACAGAAATTGTTAATATAGAGAAGTGAATACTAAGTGTAGAGTAAAGAAATCTAACACGCCTAGGCCTAGGAAACAAATCTTGGCTTTGACAAAAGAATATCTGCACAGGCGAATATTTGCTAGTAAACCATCATTTTTTAAGTGGTTAAGAGATATATCATAAACCCAGATACTCCTCAACATACATAAAATAAATGTTTTCAAGGTAATTTCATTGTCGCTACTCATTGTAGACCTACATATGTTACACCAGGTGGTTCTTGTTGCACCACCAATCTAATGGTTGCATCACACATGCTTGGCTTACACATTGATGTCAGTGGGCGCATTTTAATTTTGTATTTACTTATTTACATTTTTTAGTGTAGAGTCTTAAAAACAATCAAATAGGACTATTTCAAATTTTATGGTTGCTTTGAAAGCAATATTAATGTTATGACAATTTCTTTTTTTTATTTAACATATGAACTGAGGTTTAGTCAAATGCACCAGCGATGAGTGAACAAAAGTTTTAAAAATGTTTCGTGAGTGTTTATTTCTGAAATTTGGTTACGCGTGACATTTTCTTAGTTTTGAAATATCTGTCAGATTTCAGTCTTATGAAAACTATGGCCTTATTGTATGCATTAATAGTGTTTTCGCATTGAAATAATAGATAAATATGGAGCATGTTAGGTTGCCAGTTAAGAAATTTTGAACGAAATCCTATGCAATCACGTAGCATCAGTTCTGAGCATAGCTGTACGATGAATATACATTTCTTAAGGAACAACATTCTTAAATGTATAAAATACTTTAGGTTCATATGTGCTTACTTTTTTATCCTAAGGTTCATGTAGGAAGGGAAAAATGATGTAGTATGGCTAATGGTAGAATAAAGAGTTTGGCTTGCATTTGTGGTCATTATATTGTAAGTAAATGACTACTGACTACAAAAGTTTCGTGAGTTAAAGAATAAGAAGCAAAAAAAAAAAAGCATGAAGATTTTCTTTGGAGTGTCAGGGATTCTTTATACGAATAGAAAACCAAGCTAACCTTATTATTGAATCTTATTCAATCTGTTCATAATACATTTTTTGACCAATTTGAAGAGCCTGTATATTTGACTTTTGATAACTCAGGTAGAGCGTTAATTTTCTGAAGGCCCTTTGCGTAATATCAGATGGTTTATTTTGAAGTTTACTGGTGTCACCATTGAAAGGCTGGTTAATTAGTCTATGAAAGAGTGATACAAGTGGCAGAAAGAATCTATTGTAATTTGTTTTTTTAAATTTAAAGATAAGCTCTGCCCGACTTTGCAATTGTCGATCGTTTACAAATATGCTTGGCCCAAATGTGGTATGGGGATCTATGTCGGATCGACTGAACGATTGCTGAGGGTCAGGGCCGATTCACATAAAGGTGCCAGTAACCGAACGGGTTGCAGGCTGTCCAATCCCGAATTTTCTAATATTAGAAACCAGTCTCTTATTTGTAACACCAATATCAAATACTCCAACTTTTCTGTCCTGGGCCAAACAAGCCATTCTTGCGAACTGCCTATTCTTGAATCTCTTTATTAAGCAGTTAGCGCCCAAACTGAACTCGCACACTTCCTCTGTTCAACTGCACTTGGCCTAAATTATTTTTGTTTTCTTTGCTTTTAACCCATCGTGCTGTATTCACTTAATCTTCAACTTTCCATATGACAGGGGCTTTTTTTAACTCTCCTGTTTTTGTAAACATTTAAGTTTTTAACTGTAATTTTAATTTTAATTTCTTTTGTTTTAAATATATATTTTCCATGTGCTTTAATTTGTTTTTTATTGTTCTTTTGTAGCCCTGAAGATGTAACATGAGGTTACGAAATGCGTTGGCCAAAAAATGTTTTCTTAATCGATAACTTGTCTACTTGTCACCTATACTTGATATATACATTATATATATATATATATATATATATATATATATATATATATATATATATATATATTACATATTATCTACCTATGTATGCATGTAAGTATGTATTATTTATAATCTATGCTTCTGTAGATATGTGCATTTAAGTAGTTAAGTAGCCATAACCATGGTCAAAAAAGGTAAGGAGCTAGCTAGCAACCTGATAAAATCATGGGACTAATCCTTTCTGGCGCCATCCCTTTAAAGCCGAAAAGGGCATAGTGAAAAAACATATATATCACCCGAAATCCCTCTTTCCCGCGCTTCCACTTCCACAAATCTAAACATTCCCTTCTCATAATTCTCATCCAAGTAGGAGGCCAACTGAGACTATGGCGTACTAGCCTCCCAGGGACAGGGGAAAGTCATTAAGTCATCTTCGTTTTATTTATCACTCTACTTTGCCACCTCACTCCTAATTCTGAAAGCGACAAAATATTTGAGATATATATGGTTTAGCTCTCATACAATGAATCATGTCTAAATAGCAACACTGACTGTACTAAAGTAATATAAAAGGTTTCTTTCGTAGGTAATTTTTATCTAATTGATTTCAGACTCTAATTCAGCCTGCCCAGTGCTGGAAATGACTTTAGTCTTCAGCAAGTTCCAGCTCGAGAAAATTTTGTTTGGTTATCATTGTTTTCAAATATTCGAAAGACATGCTCATTTATTCCTCCTATTGTTTGTGCTTATTTTGTCTGCATCAATATGTTTTTTTTTTTTTTTTTTTTTTTTTTTTTAGATTTACGCAAGATTTGCAAATCTGCTGGTGTTGTCCTGATTATATGACAAAACCATGAGTATAAGTTAAGTCCGCTCAGTTCCCGTCTTTAGTCCAGTTTAAACATTCTCTTTTATCTCCAACCACGACGAAGGGCAAAGAGCAAAGCTAACAACATCCCCTCGAAGCACTCCACTTTTTCACTGCAAATTCACTATACAAGGTTTCACAGTTAAAGATGCTTGAGCGATGAACTACTAATAACAACTACACTCTTTCCACAAAGATAACGAAAGATTTTTTTTTTACCTAATGTACCATTAATCAATTTATCCTAATTTCTAGTAATGAAATTACCAAAACAGATTATGAGTATAAAATTTCATTCATACGCAGAAATTCTGAATTAATTTCCACATTCTTCAGTCTCCACGACTCAAGTTCCTCAAGGAATCAACAAAGACGGCAACACACCAATTTGGGTGAAATTCACTTCTTTCATATCAGTGCCGTGAATTTCTGTGACATGGAATTATCACAAACTGAGACACCCCACCTGAAAGAGAGTCATCGTGCCAGTGTGTTTATCTGTCTTCTGCGTGCGATGGTAATTCGGAAACGTCGTTCGAGAGGGAAGGCATTTTCCAACAAATTAATATTTGCGCTGCACAGCCACCTTGCGTTCCACTCACGCTCCATTTGATGTTATAACAGATCGCCTGGGCATGTCGTCTTGTCTTTGACAGCTGTGTTGGCCAACGACACGAATATGCTTGACAGCCGCACGCATCCAAACGATCCCATCTCGTTGTTTTCTTGTGCTCCAAGAATGTGAATGAGCACCACCGCGAAAGGACAGTTGAAAGACGCAATATAACTAGCGGCCACGTTCACCAATCTAATAACCAGTGAGGCAAAACTAATTATGAATCACGGATGTTCCGAGGCGCGCGGTGCATGAATCATTCATGTCTTCAAGCTTAGGATGTGATGGACACCAAGCTCGTACTCGGCCCGTCACACCGTAAGTCAGATCATAATCCATTATGGATGACACTCCCTGTTCTGCTCTCCTTATGGCATTTACTGCAGATCAGTCTACTTGTTGAGTACGTGCAACGATTATCTAATACACAGAACTTGGTAATATCTATTACTGATTAAAACCTAGGATAATTTCATTCTTAAGACAATTTCATACTTTAAATATTAGTATAAATTTGCTGGAAAGATGGAAATCTTACATATGGACAATAGACCTAAACTTGGGTATACTGATAAAAAAAAATGAACGTAATCTGTCGTGGTTTTCTTCTGGATTGTACTGTAAAAGATATATGCGTTTTTACCTTGTAAGAAGGACTAGGAAGGGGAATCTACAGTAACATCAGTGGCGTTTCAACTTTAGTTCCTACACCATTATCCTATTATTCTACCAATTTCAAATTCTGTCTTCGAAACTAGCAAAAGTGCAGTAATAATTACTGACATGCAACCATGAGAAGATTCGCTGCTGGCTCTATCACCATAATTCCTCATCGAATTCAAATCTAACAAGTAAAAAATGCGCCGAAGTTTCTTCGGTGCTATCGAGTTTTTTGCACAGAGAATAATACTGTAAGAAACTTTCGGTCAAGTGAAGGTGCGCCGGCGACGCTTCCGGAAAGTGCTGCCAGGAGCACAATCCATGGCTAAGCTTAACCTTAAATAAAATAAAAACTTCTGAAGCTAAAGGGCTTCAATTTGCAAAGTTTGATGATTGGAGGGTAGATGATCAACATATAAATTTGCAGCCCTCTAGCCCCAGTAGCTTTTAAGATCTTAGGACGGACTGACAAAGCCATCTCAATACTTTTCTTTTACAGAAAACTGAACGCGTTACATATATTAATAAAAAAAAAAGGGGGGGGGGGGGAGGGGCAGGCGTATGGTACAATTTTCTCGAGTAAAATATAAAACGTGATGCTGAAAGATAACCACAAATACATTCCTTGAAAATTATGATAAAAAATAACGGCCCACATCTGATTTCCTATGGTACACTGACATTCAGCTCTCTAAACAGTTTGAAATGAATTATGTTTTCCACTAGTGATCAACAGCATACTCTATCGGGAATGGATCCATAATGCACGGATTACTCGACTAGGTTGCAGCCTTTCCCTTGGCCGTCAACCACAGGCATTCTCTCTTGGCTTCTGTTTTCCACAATTCTTACAATCTCCCTCCCTTCCATTTGTTAAATTTTTTTCCTGCATATCATACTGTACATTTAAAATGGCAATAAATATAATAAAATTAATTGAGTCTAAGAAAGAAATGAGATGCTGCACAAGGCAATGATGAATACATAAAAATGGACTTGGATGAAATACACCGTAGTGGAAAGAGTCCCTTAAGATTATGCAAAATTGAATCATGCGGCACACTATGCATAGGATCTTCGGTGCAATGCTGATGAGCTTTCGTTTGGGTATTTGAAGTGTCTAACTGTGTTGAAGTTCTTTGCAGTTGAGCTTCATCCATGTTTCAGCAGTTAAAAAATATATATTGGGGAAACTATGCCTTGTATTTTTCTCTCGAGCCGTCTGTTAGAGAAGAGCTTTGTGTTTATAGAAAAGAAAAGTCTGTCCATATATATATATATATATATATATATATATATATATATATTGTACTTAAAAGAACTTAAGAATAACTAAGGGAGTAATGCAAGGGAACTTTGAGAATAAGGGAGAATTTGAATAGGAGGGAAACCTTCTTGTTTTGATTTTTTGGAAAGCCATGAGAATATTTTGACTTGGCTTCTTTTCCTTTTGTGGCCAAACAATGGCTCATAGATGGAAAACATTTCTAATTTCACTTTAACGACATGTCAAATGTAATTTATCGCTTGTCATCTTGTTATACCCAGCTACCAGCCATATGCTGAATACCAAAAAGGGTCAACGATATTTAAGGGACCAAAGCCCCCTTTATCATTGTATTCTTTTGTTCCCGATCTAGCTGACACAAGCCTTTCGACTCAAGCTAGCACAATTGTTCTTCTTTTTCCACACCTTCTCTGCCAGCGTCCAAAGACCTCTTTCTGGTACCAGCGAAGGATCAGTGGCAGAGATGAAAGGATCCCAGATGACCTATCCAGTTTGAGGAGTTCAATCCAGTTTTGGGAGAGACATATCCAGTTTGGACAGGATCCTTCCAGATTTCCCAAAACTGGGTGTAAATATGGCCTGATCTCGCCCACCATATAGCAATTCCACCGTAGCCAGTTACTGTGGTACTATCCTGTCCTGAAGCAGTGTCATGCCTGAGGACTCGGCCCGCCGCTATCTCTGTCCTGTGTCTAGATGCCAAACCTGGCTATTCTCCCCTACGACTGCACTATCTGCAGACCAGACTCCTCCCAGACGTCCACCCTGACAGCTCTACCAAAGCTCCTGTCCTTGATGTTCCTTAAGGCAGTGCCTAGTGAGTAGCATCTTCCTTTTGCTTCATTGGTGCAGCCCTGCAAGTGACCTAAGTCCCTCTGCCGACTACACCAGTATTGTCAATGGACTAAGGTAATTGAACTTGGAAGTTGTTCTGTCTGCCCTTCCTCTACTGTTCCTAGAACTCATACCCTGTTCCAACTGTTTTTCATATTCCCACTCCTTGGTATTCTCCTTAGCATTCCTGTCTTCATCGTCAGAAACCCATGTGTATTTAAGTAACCATGAATTCCTTGTGAACTAAGTGATACTAGTGTGCTCCACTTTGCTTAAAGTAATATACCTTGCATTAACATAATCCCGAAGTATTTACGAATCAAGTATTTTGTAGAAGTCTCACTTTGCATTTTACCACTTTATGTAAGTTTACCATCATATTTTTGTTACAACTCTGACTGCTTTGCTGATTCATGTAGACCGGCCAGTTGTGTGCCTCCCACTGTAGTGCCACTCAACGTGTTCTGCCAGTGCCAATCTTGGGATATCATTCTTGAGGTTCCAGTAGGAACTTACACTTGTTTACAGTGCTCCATCATTTAGTGTTGATCAATGTTGCTAGTTTTAAGTTCTTGAGCCATATTTCATGTACCTATGTGATCCTTTAGGATTAGTGAATTTGCTTGTAATTAGGTGACACGTTTGCTTATGACAATATATATATATATATGTATATATATATATATATATATATATATATATATATATATATACACACATACTATTTCTTCTAACCAGAACCATGTTCGTCGTCATCTTACTCATGTCTGAGTTGAACTTACATCAGTACCTTGACATATCTACTACAGTTAACAGATCAACTGACCTTTAATTAAATGAATGACCAACAAACATTCCTACTTGATATTTGTGCACAGGTGCACCTTACCTTAGCCTTGATCGCCACGATCTTTCCTTGTTTTATTTTATGTTTACGAAGAATGCAGGTAAATTTCCCCATAGCTCAGAAAAATTAGTAGTTAGGTAATACGAGTTACGAGACTCGTGGCACGGGATAGGTCCCTCAATGTAGCGCTAATAATCTCTCAGCTATGTGAAATAAAACACCATAACCATTATAGTAGTCAACCATAGGGAGGTCGCGCCATCAGTGCACCTCTTCCGGTGCACTGTTAGCATTACTTCAGGTTCTTTGCAGCGTGCCTTCGGCCCCTAGCTGCAACACCTTTCATTCCTTTTACTGTAGCTACATTCATATTCTCTTTATTCCATCTTACTTTCCACCCTCTCCTAAGGATTGATTCATAATGCAACAGCGAGATTTTCCTTCTGCTACACCTTTCTAGCCTTTTACTGTCAATTTAAGTTTCAGCGCTGAATAACCGCATAGGTCCCAGTGGCCTGAATTCTATATTCAATTCAAATTTGGTAGTCTAACAATGCAAGTTTATACTGTTCAGCCAAACTTCAGTATTTCTAGATGCTATAAGAAATCTAATCTTGGTTCCTCACTCGGAATGCCATCCCTCATAGTCTAAGTGACATCTCTCCTCATCCTCAGAGGGAGAGTGTATGACTTCAACCTCCTTCGGCATCCTATTATCTCAGCCAAGGTAATGTGATGATGGAACCCGACAACACAACTCTGATCTGAGGCTGACAGATCTTGACAAGGACGAGTCGATGGCGTTGTCGGTCCAAACCCGAAATTTAGGGCAGTTTATTTCGAGCGTATGGAACGGTGTCTATGTTTCAGGCGGATCGTTAGCGAATACAGGGTGTTCATTTGGAATCTCTCTCTCTCTCTCTCTCTCTCTCTCTCTCTCTCTCTCTCTCTCTCTCTCTCTCTCTGGTGCTTACATTTTTTGCGGAATGCATAAATACAGGTTTGTATAGGAGAAATTCTATTATTCAACAACATTCATTTTCATGAATTTGTGGATATCGGGTCAAAAATAAGATAACGTTGCTGTTAACGCTGGTTCAATATTACTTCAGTCAATCGATTAATTTTATCTATATTTCAAGTATACCCCACTGGAGGATAAAGGAAGAGTCAACATAACTTTTTTACATTTGAGGAACAAAAATAAGGAAATATGTCTCCATGCTCTCATAAAAAATGGGTCTGTGCACAGTATGCTGCTTATTTGATTATATCAGAAGACAATAAAGGAAAAGAAAAGGAATTACACTTAGCAATCAAGTGTTTACATGTTTGATTCTACGACTTCCATTCTCTCTCTCTCTCTCTCTCTCTCTCTCTCTCTCTCTCTCTCTCTCTCTCTCTCTCTCTCTCTCTGTGAAAAGCACCTCGCAAGTCTGTATTCAATAACCTTATGCGCTTTTAATCAGCATCAGATAATTAATCATATTTATTTCAAATTTAGGTTTGTTATGCTTTGGTGTTAGTGTTCCGACATCAGACGATATTCATCACGTGATTTCTTCATTTTATTACTCTATGTCATTAGTCAGAGTTCGCCGAGATTTTTTCAGTACGGAGCCCTGTGTTGGGCTTATGCAGATAAATTTACTAGAGCTGGAACAAAACCACCTTCGTCATCATATTAATTGCTGTTTTTGGGCTGCAATATATATGTAGACTCTACCGGTCACTTTTTACCAGATACATATACAGTATCGTTTAACCGCAATGCTTGGGATTTATATGTGCCTGTCTTCGTGGCCAGGAAGCTATCGAATACTCGGCCTTTATTCTCTTAGCTTTCTTTAATTCTTTTTAGAGGAACACAGAAACTGATTGAATAATATCAGAAGGAAATGCAAAAAAATGATTGGGTCATATTTTCTCAATTGTTCTACATAAAGCATTTTACTTAACAGTGTTCTTCCTGTGCGTTTGATAAAAGGTTCTTGACGTGGATAATGCAACAACATCCCAACAATTGGATATAAAACTGCGTTAATTGTAAAGCAAACCATTAAAAGTGTATTTGATTGTGTTTTACTAAACTGAGAAGATAAAAGCAAAATATCAGCTCAAATGCAAATAATAGGCAGATGAAGTCCTGATGCGTTCATGTTCACCGTTTTACAGAATGAGGAATATGAACTGACACTGGTACTGAGCCTCTTATATTTTCTGTTTGCACTGTAGGATCCACACGTGAGTCCCACTCACGCCTTCATCCTACGACAACGAAGAGGACGAAAGAAACACAGCATCTCTCATACAACTGGTGTACATATATCTTCGTTATTATTATTGTCGTGTTCTATGTATTGTTATCATCGTACGCCTTGCACTACCAGCTTTGTATATGAACTTCACTACCAGCTTTGTATATGAACTTCAGTCCTTTATCCTGTACCATTTTATATGTATATTTCTACCTGTTAAAAAACAGAAATGTTTGTACTTAATCCCGGTTCCCACCTGCCCTATGTCAGGCGCTACATTTCCGCTCACACAAGCCCTTGACCTGTGTGTTTGTTCTATGACTGAATTAGTAAGCTGTGAACTCCGACCCTTACTCGCACCCTTCGTTACACTGGTGACCTGCGGAGATACCCGACCATGCCAGCGCCGACAATACCAGCCTTACCAGCGAGAACCTCGCTGCCGCCTCCATACTCCTACCTTTGTTCACGCACCACAACCCAGAGGCATGGCAATTCCCAGAGCAGACGCCGTCCTTAAATTCCTACCGGACGACGTCTTCGCGCAAATAGCAGGATGGCTCGAGGAACTGCACACCCCCGTCACCCATGAACTACTGAAGGACCAGCTGAAGTCATCTTTCAGCATGCCATCCGCCAAGAAAGCCAGGAAGTTCCTCAACCATGTCGGGCACCCAAAGGAGATGAGCGATTGTCGCATGTCTATAAGCAGCTACGACGGCGTGGCGGTCAGCAAACATAAGATACCTTGGACCTTGTCAGGGAGGTACTCCTCACAAAACTACCCCACCAAACACTAGTAGCCATGCCCCAAAACCTCCACCATACCCATAGAAGAATTTCTGACTCTGGTCAACGAAGTGCACATGGCCCACAAAGCGGTAGATCCCACACAGCCAACAGCAGCAGCAGCACCACGTCACACCCAGCAGAAAACCAATACAGAATCCGACAGCAATCCAGAGGGACCAGCCACTATATTTCCACAAGAAACTTCCCCAAGCAAGTCATCAAGGGGAAGACCAAACAGAAAAAAAAAAAAAAAAAAAAAAAGACATACCTGGAACATCTGTGAATATGAGGTCTAATCTATTACCAGAAATATGCGTGGGTTCCTCAATTAACTGGACAAAATCGGAGGATACACAGCACTCAAGAGCAGACCAGCCATGTTGATCTGTGGAATTTGAATTTAGCCACGGGGTGCTTTGCATTACAGTCTCCACAAATAAAGGAATGAAGCATTTGAATCATGTGACTGAGCCATACTAATCCTTTTCAAGAGTGTCATATAAGAAATCGTTGATACTTGGATTGTGGTAAACAGCAAATACATAAAAATTGAAGAATTTACTGAAACTTTCATAAAGAACTTAATTGCAACTACACTATGAATTTTTATGATGATAAATAGGTCATCCAGACTTAGTGGTTACAGCCATAATTTGTGCATGTGGGATGTTACGACGTTAAATAAAGTCAGGGCCATCAAACCTTAGGATTAAAAACTCAACCTGTGACTTGTTACTACTTACGAGTGTCTCAGATAAAAAAAAAACATCAAATTGTAGTTATGGGCACGACTCTAGAGAACAAGAAAATTTTACCTTAAGTCCCAATATTTACGTGAGGTACTTTGCAATTTTTCTTACTATAATGAGTAACAGTCCCACTGCTCAGCTAGTGTCTCCCAAAAGAACTAAAATCAACAACATAAAATCAGTAGCAAAACTATTAAACACTCATAACAACGGCAACACTGTAAAAACCAATAGACCAATAAACAATAATAATGACATCAACAACAATAATATTTGTAGGGCAAATGAAATCCGCCAGGTTTGCCGCAACATCTGCGGGAGGACAGTCAGAATGGATTTAGAAATACAAAAGCCTAAGAAGGAAAAGATCAGGTAAAGACGAAGGCACTTCCTGATAATCCAACAAGCAACTGTCGCTTTCTCATCAGCTTGTCCTACACTCTTTTTGAAAAAACACCAAAGTGAACAAAAACAAAAAGAGGAAACATGACTGATTGTACGTACCTTCGAAAGCAAACGATCTCAAACCCAAGATCATGGAAGGTCATGGAACAATGGCTATGGCACCGTCCAAGGTTGGAGAACAAGGATTGTATTTAGAATAACCTCTTAGAAGGGTAAAGGGTCCCTTCTCCCAGCTGGTTTGATTTCAGAGAGTCCTTCTTCTAAAAGAGTAACCTGCTAAGGCTAAGGAAGGAGTTTCTTTTACCCTAACTCGTGTAGGCAAAGACGTCACATCCTGAAGTGAATGTTGCTAAGAAAAGTCACATTAATCCATTGCCATTCAGTATTTTTGTCTTCATTCTATGCTTGTTCAAGGATGATAGTTTTATTTATTAACCTAAATGAATTAAAAATAGAATTTATCCGTATCTCAGGTAAGCAGTTCTGCTGTTAGTTACAATGTCAATAAATTACCTTTTAAAAAAGTTTTTCCCTCCCAAGTTAAATATCTTCCATGTCGACATTAAATTAATATTCTTAACAATAATGTTGAGGCAGATGTATATTGTAAGAATATTATTGACATCAAAATCAAGTTCATGAATACAATAAAATTAATTCTATTAATGTAACCATATTATAACGTACCACAGTAATCAATGTTATTTATAGCCAAGCTATCTATATCCCTGTTGTAGCTCTAAATTGTTAATCTTAGGAATTACATTTTTCCTACAAATCTAACACACTTGTACTCTGAATCCTTTCCCTTTCAGAGAAACACTTCCTTTCCACACTCTCCATGCCAAGTGCAGAGCGTACTTTCTAAAAAGCTACACGCATATTCTCTCAACCGTTCCATAGGGATGGCAGTGTCTACCAATTTGATCAGAACCTCAGAGTTTAAAGCACTAGGAACCTGAGATCTAGGTTCAGACGGGGAGATAAAGAGAATGAAGGAACGGAGGAAGGAAAAAATAACTGCTATTAACTAACATTGCTTCAACATTCAGAATTCGTCATGCGTAAGTACAAGTAAATTCTAATTCATTACTTGCCTCACAATCCAACACCCTTTAATATAAATGAGATCAGTCGTAATTATATCTCTTACTGGAGCGATGTTTTCATACAAAAAAATTGACCTTTTGCATCACATAAAAAGCTCGAAGGGGCTACAATGGAACTAACAGTCCCACAGACGCAAAGATTATTATCTTAATAAGGTCTACATACACTAAAAATGCAACCAGGTGCACTGTATGTAATGCAAATAATGATACCTAAAGATATTATGTGCCGACGTCGTAACATAACCCTTCGGCAAATTATCGATTATTACATAATCATCCATCATCAACTAAAGAAAAAAGCTCGCAACTTATCATAATTTTCAGAGATGGAGGATCAGGTACTTGGATCTGCTCTCGGTTCCCCAGGATGGCCTTTTTTTCAGGACGTTATAACAACAATTATAGAATCATATATAACACAAATACTATATTGAGGCTAGTAAGCAGTGGTGCTACTTTTTTGCACCGGTAAAGCTATCTAATTTATATTTGGATACGTAGGACTGATACTAATAATTAGGAGGGATCTCGTCAGTTAAGGACAATTTACAACTTCACTGTTGTAAAATTAAAGCTATGTTGGAGGAGTGTCTCGTAGATGCAATAATTCCGAGCCCCAGACCCTAAAAAAAAATAAATAAAGTACAAAATAAAAGTTACAATAGGAAGTCTTCTCGAATATTTGATGGACAAAATACTATGACTGAAAGGATAAGTATGGCTGAAGGGCAACGACAGTCCCTCTGTAAAAATTGTAAATATAGCTTAAGACAACTCTTATCTAAAGGTAAACATTGAGTGAGAGAGAGAGAGAGAGAGAGAGAGAGAGAGAGAGAGAGAGAGAGAGAGAGAGAGAGAGAGAGACTTAATTCGCAATTCCCCATCGATAAAGCAGCAGTTCGACTCTTCATTTCCCAATCGATTATGATTCGATTCTTGTTATTCGAGAGGGCGACTGATTCTCTTCTCCTGATTCTCAGGGGTGCCTGATGAACCCCAGCCCATGCGCACTCTATTAAACGTGACTCATCCAAAATCTCTGCGAGCTCGTCAATATCTCTTTCGACAGATGTTTCAAGTCCGGTGAACTTTACCTCTGTTTAATCACGTGTCTGAGTGCTGGACAACAAGTTATATCCGCTGGAAGTTGCTTTTCCAAGAAGACGATGGTGTCATCGCGTTTGTGTCCTCGGCCTCGTTCTCTCACAGAAGCTTACAATACAACAAATTATAATGCTTGGTATTTTACCACTAGGATAAGTGGGTCCTGGTTACCACGAAGAGCACTCTAATTTTATTGCAATAAACTTCCCAGCACATCTATTACTGATCATCCAACTATTTTGATCTAAATTCATACGTATGAACTTTTTAGTTTCCTTTTTTCCATTTTCGACAGGTAAATCTACCTACCACAAAGAGACTGAGAACAGCCTTCCGAAAAACCGGGAGCGGTTCCCGCACTCCTATTTTTACCACAGTAACAGACAGCTGCTCAGACACCTGTGAACTCGATCTTTCTCAATGCTATGTAATATATATCAGTAAAATGTGGTGAGGGCAGTGTGTGCAAGGCAAAAAGAGCTGACAGACAGACAGACGGACAAGACTCAAATGATTGCTGCAATACCTTTCAGACTTTCTTCGCAAGATTTACAAGTTGTAATTGACTGCACACGGGTCACTCCCTTTTTTTTTTTCCTTGTAAGTCTAAATCTCTCAAGGACAAGTTGCTATCGTTAAAAAAGCTTACTTGTTGCTGATATTTAATTCTAACCGAAAAGGTTCATTTATATATATATATATATATATATATATATATATATACACACACACACATATACATACATACATTCATACATACACACACACACATATATATATATATATATGTGTGTGTGTGTGTGTGTGTGTGTGTGTGTGTGTGTGTGTAAAACGAAATGAAGCATAATGTGATAACATGAAAAACAACGAAAATTTAAACCCAGTGATCCACTTTGTCAATAGCCAAATAAAAAAAAATGATTAATCAGTTATTATACCGGCTATTAATAATTAAAATAAATATAAGTCTGTTTTGTTTCCTTTTATTTATGTTTCACGAATTGGTGTCATTTCTAAAAATAAATCAAGACACTGAAAAAGTTGGAAACGTGAAATGCTTAAATACCGCACCGGACCATTACAATTAAACAGAAATAATTTCTTATTCTATCGCTGAATACTGACTGCATTCTGTATATATATATATATATATATATATATATATATATATATATATATATATATATATATATAGACGAGTATACATTCATTAATGTAACGGATTATGGGACGGGTAAGTACGAGGTTGATAGTACCAAGACAGAGGGTCGAAATGTTGCCAGTTCGTTATATAGAAGATATGAAAGACGGATATATATAAAAATAAAAGAAACCAGAAAAACCCTGAGAATTGAAAAATTACTTATACTGGCACAAAATATCCAGATTAAAAATAGAATATAAAAGAAAACAAGTGTTGACAGCCAAAAATAGCCTTTCGTTCATCAAGGTTTAAAAAATCAGAAATTCGCGTATTCAAAGTAGCACGAGTGATTAAAGGAAACAAACAAAGCTCTGCTTAAGAGAAGAGAAAAGCGCAAGGCTTACACCGTATCGAAAAGTGATGATCGAGGCAGTTAACTTCTCGCCAAATTATCTAACTGACGTCACTGGGTAACCTATGATGTCATCATAAGAATCCTGTTCCAATTACGTGCTAGCCAGTAGGATGGGAAGCTCGGGCGTCTCCCGTCACCGCCAGAATACGACTTGTTCAAATGCTGTGGACAAAGATGCACATTGGACCAGAGAATATACAAAAAAAACTTATATTTTATTATGATTACAGTTCATGTGGATGAAATTGTTACGATGACTCATCCACGAAGAGAGAGAGAGAGAGAGAGAGAGAGAGAGAGAGAGAGAGAGAGAGAGAGAGAGCGAGAGAGAGAGTTTGCATTAATTTGATACTCCAAATGGAAATGTTTACTACATCTACTATTACTACTACTACTACTACTACCATTTCATGATACCCTGACGGTGCTTCTCTGAACATGAACTGACATGAGTCATAGTCATTGCTGCCCTTAGTTTTATTTGAACACTTTGCGACGACTGCTCATTTATTTTTGCGACGACTGCTCATATATTCAATCTGTCTCTCAGCATAACTTCAGTAACTCTTCATTTATGCATCACTACTGATTCGAGTCATAATTGGATTTACTGTCACTAATCATCTATCAAATGCAAAGAAAAAAATACATAAATAAATAAAGAACGCTATATCGTTATTAGCAAAAACAGAAAATAACAAGACTTGAATTCAGGCTGACAATAAGGATTACTAATACGATTATACTTTAGGTAAACAGTAACCATGACCGAGAAGAAAGACAAAGAATAAAACTGATTAAGCATTACACTGGAAGTCCCTGCTAAGATATAAAAGACACACCGTTAAGTGCTTAAGGGTTGTTGGACTTATTTCTCACAAATAGTCTTAGTTACGCATATTATTATTCCAGTCTGTCATCATTCTCATATAAAATGTTTGAACAACACATATGCAACACAGCGACAAAATAACGGTCCTTCATGTTAGAAAGTCACTACTGATGACTACTATTATGTACAGAGATGTGTGATTTGGTATACGATCATTTATCCTTTTGGTTTAATAACTCTTGAAGAGTACGGTTGGTGGTAAATATTAACTCGGGGTTAAGGTGGGGAAAGCTAAACTAAAAAATTTTTTAATTCTCTCTTACGCCCACAGAACATGAATCCTTATATATGGCATTTTAGAATACATAGTCATTTTATCAACCCTTGGTATATCTATTTTGCTATTTATACTAAGAGATTTATTGAGAAACTTTTTCATTTCTTTACATATTAAGTTATCAGGATAAGTATTCATTTTTAATAGTTTAAAAGAAATTTTATTTCTGAGTCCAATGTCTGTCAGGAGCTGCAAAGAGAATATGCTCTATGTATTAAAGTATTTTTATGTTATTTATTTTGAAGTTAAAGAACGTAGTACTTCCAAGACTGGTAATAGTAAAATAGATATACCAAGGGTTCATATACTGACTATGTATTCTAAACTGCCATGTATAAGGATCAATGTTCTAAATACGTTACTAGAGAACTAAAAAAATATGTTTAAGCATAGCTTTCTCCACACATTACCCCTAGTGAATATTTACCACCACTGTACTATTTAAGCGTTATTAAACCATAACGATATACTACCTTCAAACCTTTTGTCTGGCATCACCTACTTTATTTACAAGTGTGACACCTGTAGCGCCCCCCATATTATATTGGCCAGTCTGAGAGGTCAGTCCCGACAAGATCTTCCGAACTTTATGGCATTTCTCCTCGTACTGGTTGCTTGCTGGTCAAGCTGGCCAGATCACCGCTTTTACAGCATAAACAGGATTGTAATACGGGTAGAAGATTACAAAGTTTTAGTGTTCTTGGTACTTTTAATGAAGAATCATTATTGAGAATCTCTGAGTTGATAAAAATATTTTTTTAGGAAACCCGATCTTAACCTCGACAATAATTCATTTTATCCTTTGCTTTTAATATAAATTATTCAATAATTCATCTATAATGTAATCTGTTCAATTTCTGGTTTACCCGCTAAGTAGTTTATATGCTATTGTAAATCATTTTAAAGGTTTTATCAATTATCTCTATTTTTGTCACTTTTAGTCAGCTTTATCAGACAATAACGATTGTATAATCTTTTAACTATCAAAATACTGCACTGTCTCTTTCAAGCTTGAAAATATTGTTATGAAGAAACAATGAAACGCGTCGCAAATAAAATGTGGTGGTGTTTAACTTGTGCTCTTCTCTTCCTACTGGAACTAAATTTCCAAAACATCTGTCTACTTTCAAATGTTTTCACTAAATGACATTGGCAAAGGAATTTGAAAAATGAGCGTTCTCTGGGAACCAGAACATTTTAGTGAGTCGGTAGATATTTCTCTTTAACCTTCACATGCAGTGCATAAAATCTATCTAAGCATAGAAAATGGAAGTGGCTAACACTAGCGAATGAATTCTTCAACAATATGAACATAACCAAATGACGTCAACTAATCATATTATATCTCTAATAATTGAGAATACCTGAAAGTAAGCATTTCAAACCTCATTCTTAAACTAAAAAAGAAACAAGTCAAAACGAACAAATGCACTGACGTCATAGCACACTTGTACCGAAAGCAAAAAGAAGTCCCTGGTGACGTCAAGCAAGTGCGAATTCGAAACCGGTCTCCTACTGGCACAAAACGATCATCGTTTAAGCACATTAGGGAAATGTTTCTGTGACCAAATCGTAATCTGGTTGGACTTGAGACTATGACTCATGGGCGAGGTTCATTCATGGTCTCTCGGGAGAGAAATAATTTAGTTATTTACAGTTTCGTCAAGTGCCCTCCCTGTACTCCGCCAGAAGGAAGCCCTCTTCGGCTTCGGCTCTAGTGACCTTTTGTAGTCAGACTGTAGGTCACTTGTGTCGTAATTCACCTCATAAAACTAACCTTCCTTTCCCCAGTCGTCTGGTGTCGAACCACTACTTACGGATTTATCTCATTTATAATGTTCAACTGAGCGAAGGAAATGAGACCGCAATAATGCCAAAGATGTGATGAGAATCCCCCAACTGTCAGTCAGTACACTCAACTCGTGTTTAGATTTTGGAATATCTGAGTATCATCGCTAAATACGAATAATTGTTCATCTCGGATATATTTTTTACTCTGGCAGACTAAATGTCGTGTTTCGGCTGATAAGAATAAGGGGAATGAAAAGTAGTTTAAATGGAAAGAGGACAGTCCCACTAGCTCTTCTGAAGATCAATAAATGTTTTTGTTTGGGGGCAACTAAAAACTTCTATCACCTATCACTTGTGATGCTGTCGAGCCTCTGAATATATACTAAGCATACATATATACATAAATTCATCCTCTGAAATTGAAAATGTAAGTTGATAATGTTATTTTTGTTTTGCTTTCATTGTCTTCATGACCATATTATTATTATTATTATTATTATTATTATTATTATTATTATTATTATTATTATTATTATTACTAGTGCGTTTGTTGCTGCTGCTGCCTTCATTGTGCAATACGCCAAAGAGGTCAATGACTTATTAAGACAACGTCCAAAGAATAGAAGGGCTATATATATGAAGAAAGTGAAGCCTCTGACAAAGAATATAATAAAAAACAAATAACATATAAACGAATTCATGTACCAGTAATACCCAACTTTTAATAAGTATGCAAACAATAATAAACCACTTGATAAATAAATTTGCATAAAAAGAAGATGAAGGCATAAATAAATAAATAAAAATATACAACGTAATGAATAAGCATGAGGGTAAACAAACGAAACGGAGAGGCTGAGGCACACGACCCATCTGGACATGATCACAGCGGGGTCACAGCCTGACCCTGAACTCTCCCCCGAAGTCACGAGGGAAATGAGTCAAAATGTCAGTCAGCTTTTGTTTAACAGGATTAAGAGGCAAGGCTGCCGTCATAACAAAGTTCAATCTAGCTTTCATTTGTGTTTTTTTAAAGATACTATTGAAACGATGGAATATTATGAACCCAGAGACACATATATACAGAAGACACGCACTATTCAAAGTATTCATGTTCATTTATTCACATATATTCCTACCAAATTAACTTTGAAAAGACACAGAAACACCTACAAACACAAGAATTGATGGATACATATTAAAATTTAAAACAAACACACACACACACACACACACACACACACATATATATATATATATATATATATATATATATATATATATATATATATATATATATATATATATATATATAATATATACACGTATATATGACGAAATATAAAAACAACACACCGTGCTTCTAAATTATCAATAGAAAGATCCACAGGAATACGCTTGTTTAGCAAGACGAAATATATTTCTATAAATATATTTCGTCTGGCTAAACAAGAGTATTCCTGTGGATCCTCCTGTTTTAATACGGTATATATATAGTATATAGTGTATATATATATATATATATATATATATATATATATATATATATATATATATATATACACACACACACTGTTAAGATATGGTCTCCATGAGACCATAGCTTAACAGTAAAACAAGATCATGATCATTGCTATATTCATACTTTAATTTCTGTACAGGGGAAGAGCCCGTCAGCAGAAAACTTCCAAAACGCTGGCTCTCGTATACACCTGCCCAAAAGCTATATTATAAGCAGCCCATCAAACATCCTTATGCATAAAGTGCCATTCATTTCTATCTAGCTTTCATTGTTGCACCTCTAAATATTAAGGCCCTTCCTTTCTATTACCTTTCCCTATCAGCTATCGAGCACTTGAAAATTTTCTCCCCCCTCCTTTTTCTTAACACTTCTTAACACTTAGAAATATGTCGAAAAACGATCCATCCTTCCACCTGCGCCATCCTTTATACCACACAGCTTGCGTCTTACCACCAGATGTGCTAACATCATAACAGCTTCTACTTCTTTTCTTTCCTTCGCATTCAACATCAACACTTCACTTCCATGAAGGCTACTTTATTTAATAATCCAATCACAAAATTTCGCATGTAAGGACATAGCTAGAATTTTATCTTAATTAAGGAGCCTATATTAAAAGGATTTTTTGGAATAAATTTGACTGCTATGGCTGGGAAATGGTCATGAATAATTTGTGTAAATCTTTTTTGAAAGGTTAGGTTATGGATTTATGGAAAGGTATCATCTATAAATATACTTGCCCTAGATGTATTTCAGGGATTTACGTGGGATCCACCAGCAGGCATCTTAAGATGTGCATTGATTCACATAGGGGAGTCAGTTTCCGTACAGGTAGCACAATCTCGAACCCAGAGAACTCCAATTTCAGGAACCATTCAAAACAGTGTAAAACTTACATTGAAAACAAAGATTTTAGTGTCATCGGTCATACCGTCAATCCTCAAGATTCAGAAGTCCTAGAGTAGTTGTTTTCAAAACAGCGTGTACCATCGTTAAACACTCACACATCTGCGAGTCAATTGTACCTAGCTTAAGTTCGTACTTTGGTGGTTTCCTTCCATTTAGTTCCTTGCTCCCTCACCTCTAGGTTGGTTGTGCTTCTATTTTTTATTTATTTAATTTTGTTCTAAGAGGTCCGCAATATTAAAAAATGTTGCGTGTTCGTGTATAATTTAAAAACCCTTTACAAAGCTTTCGAATCCTTCCT
>NC_087210.1:44438207-44460707 GCF_015104395.2 Macrobrachium nipponense | reverse complement strand
TAACAATGTGAACTTCGTATATACAGAAACGTTTGGCGTTTGGTACAAATCTTGTTTAAATGTGAAGTAACTTAATATAAAAGCGAAACGAAATGTATAATCTCCTTGAGCTAAGTTGAGACATCTTCAAGAGGACCGGTATGGTACATAGTAACATCATTTTACTCTCATGCTATGGTGAAACGCTACAACATACTCTCAGACTTGAACTTGTCTTGTCCAAAGTAGGAAAATTCCCTCATGACAGAGGCAGCAGAGTGCCGTTTTCGAATCTTGCTTTTCTAGGGACGGCTGACTTCCACCAGTGTTATTTCTCTGTGGAAACGTGACAGACGGTGTTTCGTTGTTATTTACAACAAAATCTGTGGATCTTTCTTAGATAATGACACCCAAAGGAACCCGGTATGTATCCACATTTGTGGCGTGTTTTGTACAAGCCCGCTGGGGATGATCGTAAAACATAAACAAAAGACTGTAAATATTACAAAGATATTGACCCCCAAGAAATACTAGTCCTGGATAACGACCCCCCAACTATCTAGGAAAGATCCACAACTGTATATTTTTCGTTATTATTTTTTTGACACGTACATACAAATACTAATTTCTTTACTTCATTGTTAGTGCCATCATAGAAATACACTTATGTCAACATAATAGTAGTTCTCTCTCTACAATAAATTTAAATTCATTATTACTTTTATGTACATGAAAATCTAAAGAAGGTATGCAACAATCATTTTATATCTCCATAGTAAACATTATCGACGGTAACACTTGATTAAACACACCAAAGAAAGTACATTTCCGTTTCCTGCCCAGGATTATACTATGTATGTCATCCATTGGTGAATAACTATTAATCTCTAAATTCTTTAGTCATTAACATTACATTACTATTTACATATGAATATGAAATTAAATCAACTAACTTATTAAGATTGCCGACAAAACCATTTAATGAACTCTATGAAGCAGAACCAGGAGAGCTAACTTTTGAAGTCTTGACCTGGGGGTTGAAGATGTGTCTTGGATTTTTATGAGTCCGTATATAAATGATACAGATGGAACACTTACCCAATCTTTCATTTTCGTGAGTATCCTAACTTATTTTTGTTAAAATTTATACGTACTATGTTTAAGGGATTTTTAATTAACATGGTGTGGATTTTCGTCGTTCACATGTTTTTCATATTTACATCATACTCAATATCATAAGATAACCATTGCACCAGAACTGTGAGCTTTAATGACTCAGTTCAAAGCGTTGCTGACTTGGAAATATTCAGCAAAGGAGTTCATCCAAAATTCAGCACTTAAAGTTGGAATTTAGTGTTTATCTATTCTGGAAACAATCTCTGTTTGGAATTACACACACACACACACACACACACACACACACACACACACACACACACGTATATATTATATATATATATATATATATATATATAATATATATATATATATATATAAAATACATTCCCGCAATTCATTTCTACACAGGTTCCTAACCACAAACAGCATAGTTGTCGAACAGACGTTGTTCAGAAACAAATTATGTAATAATGACATTTTTATTGTCTGTAATAATGACTCGTAAATCATACTAAGAACTCAGTCTTGACGTATATAAGTAACAGGCAAAAACCAGCTTGTGTGCGTTGAAATGATTTAACCCAGATTCAGATCTAGATAACTTATGACTGACTGAATGTAAGTTACCTTTCCTCCTTCCTGCAATCAGCGTCATATTGGCTTGACGTTATCTAGCTGCATGCTATGTATTCCACTGATAGCAAATAAGATTTTCTGTTTTCTTTAAAGGGGAATAAATACATTTCTTCCTTACAATATTCAATGAGTAGCAGCTTCACTCGAATGCTAGGAAGTAACTTTCAACAGATGTATTGTACTGGACCTTGTTAGCCAAATTCACGTCACGAAGTAGAAACAACAAAAGCACCCGACTCGATGCAGCGTCTCTGCTAACGTATGAAAAACTCCTTCGTTCTGCAATGCAGATGCCCTCAGTGTCACACTCATATAAAAACAAAAGAGGACGACAAAGCTACAGGAAAAGCAGAGCACTTTTCACGTCAAAATAAAGAATCAAGAGAGAGAAATATATACCTTCCATGGACGACAGCTGACATTCATTGAAAAACGTACAAGGTCATTATCCTATTCAGATTATCTGCCATTAACCTTAAAACCTTTGTTTCGCTAAAGAGGCTAGAAGCAAGTTCTTTGATCCTTAGAAATGACGGAAAGTTTTCGTCTTTTGTATGATTTTATTAAACCGGTCGTTCGGGCGAGAGGGATACATGGGAGGGACGTCAGCACGACAAGACTATAGTAGGTGAATGAGAAGAAAAGAAAAGAAGGGCCACTCTTCGGTAAGGCCGCCGTCTCTATTAATCCTGTTGGTTTCTGCTGCTTCTGGGAGATGTTATATTGCGTCGTTATTCTTCAGGGAAATTCGCTACATAAATAAAAGCAAATGTATTTTCCTGAACTCAATTTTTTCTTAAAGAATTTGGTTTTACCGAGAGACACTTGTGGAAACTGTGACACTTGCCCTACGTATGCTAAGAACATCTGAATAAGAAAATAAAAGCACAATAATTTTATAACATTAGTCAGTTTAGGTATTGATGCTGAAAGTATGGCATTAACTGTAAAACTGACCTTATATCTAACTATATATATATATATATATATATATATATATATCATATATATATATATATATATAGTATATATATATATATATATATATATATATATATATACATACACATATACATATATATATATATACACACTATATATGTGTGTGTCTCTGTTGGCCTAAGTAGTTAATTTTGTGCCCATTGAGATAGTCGAATATTTTGGTCGTTGTTCAGATCCATACTTAGGAACTCAACAGTCTATGACTTTCCCATATGTGTGCCTTACTCACTTGAAGGGTATTAGGGATACATGCAGTAATATATGTCGTTCTGTCTGTATGCATGCATGTATATACATATATATGCATACATACATACAGAGAGACAACGATATATATTACTGCATGTATCCCTAATACCCTTCAAGTGGGAAATTCATACACTGAACAACGCTCAAAATATTGGACTATCAAGTGGGCACATAATTAACTACTTTGATCAACAGAGGCATAAAATTATTTAACGGAGGCATAAAATTATTTTACTTCTAAATGTTCCTTCGCTCAGAAATTTAACGAACTTTTCACCAACGAGGTGAACGTTTCAGTCACCGAGGCCAACATTATTCGCCATTCGGACCCCCCCCCACCCCCCACACACGTGTGAGGGACGTATGTCAGACACCGGCTTCAATTCCTGAGCGAAGTCGGGCTCATGAAAATCCTCTCTTAAAATCTATTGTATCTGTTGATATAAGCCAGTGATTTCCAACCTTTATACCGTCAAGGATCCCCTGAAACAATTTTTCATATCCTAGGGAACCTTCATCTACAGTCTCTCTCTCTCTCTCTCTCTCTCGCTCTCTCTCGTCTCTCTCTCTCTCTTCTCTCTATCTCTCTCTCTCTCTATATATATATATATAATATATATATATATATATATATATATATAAATAATATCTACCACTGCTATTTGATCTGTGTAAATTCAGATCAGCTTCATTTGCAATACATATGCGGAACCCTTGATGATGGAATGAGGAACCCCAGGGTTCCACGGAACCCTGGTTGGGAATCACTGACCTAAGCTGTCATTCACGTACGCGCCAATGACAACTTAGCAACCCCATCCCAATGACTTGCTGTGAACCTGGTATCTACCAACTTCTGGCGTCACATACTCTTTGGAGTAACTATAATATGTGTATGGGTGTGTGCATGCGTATGAATGTGAAAAAAAAACAAATTTAGCTAGATATCATCACTATGATATCTTAATGTATAGCCTACCCGAGCAATTTAAATTTAACTCAACATTTTCACATTTGATAGGCATATTCTGAGTTTCATAATCTTAAGCTTTCCCTAATCTACCTTGGAATTACCGTTTTACAAGAGATTCAGCTGATGAAATACGTGCCAAATATTTTACTCCTTTTTCCATTGGCAATAAGCACATTCAACGCTAAAGTCCTTCATAATCAAGCAGTTGTCAGTAACGATGTTACATATGATACCTAACTTAAGCTACTACCGTTATGCTTTCATAATTATTAATGTACGTAAAAATACACTACAGTAAATTGTCAGTCAAGCATTCCGAACATCTCGCCATGTAAAAATTTTACCCAACGAAATGGTTTCACATTCTGGACATTTTTTTGCGTAAAATCTCCTCGGCATTGCCCTGTGAACAGTTCTGTCGACAATAAAGATCTAGTGATATCTAGAGAAAAAAGGAAAGCTCTGCTTAGAAAGAGAGAGAGAGAGAGAGAGAGAATGTCTTATGAATGGTTTTAATCCTCACTATACTAGGGTGAATTACCTTGTCGGAGCCCTCCCGTTATGAAGGTATACTTTTCTGACGGAGCAATGACCACCAACGTGCAGTGATTCTATTTCCACGCTCTCTCCATCCTCGCAACTAGTTACCTAATTCACGTTTAGATCAACAGAGCCATACTGAATTTTAGGGATCACGCCCTTTGCCCCCCCCCATCCCCTCGCCCAGATAGAATAACAAACACTGGCCGTCTACTCCTTACGAGTTAAACGAGCTAGCAACCAGGTATCAAAGAGAAAAAGAGAAGAACTGAAAAGTAAAGAAACCGCAGTGACTTCAGTAGCAACACATCCTGAGGTATAAAATCCAAAGGGTATCGAATGAATCCCATAACTTTTCAGTAATCCCAAAGGCGTTCCGCTGGTGACTCACAGTAGGTCGAGGAGGCCTTTTACTTGAGACCACGGCTCGAGCAGCAAATGGTCACGTGAAAGGATGACGTCAGGGCTTGGGTTTCGTAGCTATGAACAGGTGTACGACCATTTTTTTTATTTTATTCAGAGAGCATCTTCATCCAGAAGGCGACCACCTTGCTCTTGCCTTTGACCTCAAGATGCTCCCAAGGAAAATGCCGAACTGACATCATGGAATCTATTTAAGGAATGACGAGTTACTGTTTTTTTTCTATTCTATCGGGCACAGTGGCTGATAGAGTATAACAGATTCCACGCCTCAAAGACCATCTCACTTTAAATTCAAAATTGAAGTCGTGTAGGATTTTTGGGACTAATAAAATCCCCGAGGACCAATAAGAAATAAAATAACGCCGAACCATTTAATCCCACAGGTATACGGAAAAGAACAGATAAAGATTTAAATTAATTTGAATACCCTTTATGGCATCAAACAAGTTAATTGCACCGTCTGTTGAAGCCAGGAAACGCGCATGCTTTTATCTTGAAATTTGATATAAGAAATCTGAAGCCACTACTGATGAAGTCAGTCTTTAAATAGACTACGGAAGCACCGTCCAACTCCCTTTCGTTCTTCCTTTTGGATACAAGAAAATGTGTGCAATATACCGTACCGTAAAGAAGAAGGCCCCCCGTCCACCTAGAGGGTTAACCAGTTTGTTCAGCACGCGTTAGGCACGTGTTTCTGGGCCGCGAAGGCTTGAACTTTTGCAATATACAAATGGATCCAGCAATGACAACTAGGGACCCGGTGGCTAAAGGAATGCATAATAATTCTGAGGATTACTTCTTCTGGAAGGTTATTGACCGCACCCCTCCGTTTTTCGAAAACACACAGCTAAAAAATTAGCAATACAGTGACAGAGAGGGCGTTAAACATATATTTACTCGAATAAGGAAATAAATACATTTTTTACTTATTTGAATGACTTTTGACACAGAAGGTAAGTGATAAACGCTAAAAGAAGTTTCAAACATGAGTAGTCATATCATCAAAGGCTTTGCTTCCAATTTCTACAAAAGGTAACTGTTCTCTTTTAACGCTTGCAAAAAGGATTTTCGTATTGAATGAAAATGTGCCTAGTGGTACATATATGTTCCAACATATTTACTTCATTTTCTACCTGAAAGTCTATAGCATCATCAGCTTTTCGTCTGCAGAAAATATATAGTTGGGTGTTCTTCGGTATTTTACGACAATGAAGGAACAAATATAAAAACAATCGTTGAATGGTTCGACAAATTCCAGGGGAAATATTTCCTTACAAACATTCCTCGTTTTTTTTCTTTTCTTTTTTTTTGAGAAAAACTGTAGGCAAATGCATCATCAGATGAAAGCCGAAGTATATTTATAAAGAAAATCATACTTTAGGTAGACTAAACTAGCATTTAAAAATTTCTGTAATGCTAAATAACCTTAAACAAATCGTATGAGGATCGAAATCAAGTCGCTGATATTCTACTGATCTTCTCAAAAATATCATGGAATCCAAAACAAAGCCGAAACTACTTAAACTGAATTCTGTAAATAGCTAAACATCATTACCCTTGCAAATAAAACCCCTTCCATACATCGCAGAGTAAAGTAAAGCATAATAATGGCACTGTGGTAATTTTCGCTTACTCGGGGAGTAGGCCTACAAACTCCTTTGTTGTTGCTGTTGTTCTTGTTGAGGGAAAGGTTTATGGAAGAGCCTGAATTAAAGATACAGGAATTTTAGGATATGACATTTATGATTTATCTATTAGGATGAAAATGTCAAAAAATTAATTATGTGCAAGTCAAACAGTACAGAAAAATTATCGTTAATAAAATATAGCGTATTTATTTTAATTTTCATTGGTGAAACAAGGCTGTAGTTGATCGTAGATTTTAGCACATATAAATTTATTTGGTATGCTGAATTTAGGATTTCTGTTCGATTTTTCTGTGTTTCCATTTATAACTGAATATATGAATGTGTTTAATTTGTGTCCTTTTTATTTGATCTATGTAGTTAGTATAAGTTAGTAATTACGAAGACCACTTCTTCACCTTAAATTAGGAATATAATGTTTACAACTTATGCGTGAGAGGAAAATCTTGCACGTGTCTCGAGGAAGCTAGAGGTCGGATCACGCCTTTTTATTCTAACCTTCCCGATCAAAACCAGTTCATCAACGGGACATATTTGGTCAGCTCAAGATCAAATAAAATTTCTGTAATGAAGCACAGATTTTTTTCCGTCTCGAAGTTGGCAGATCTTTTATAATGATCACTGTCACAAGATTGCAAAAACTAAATACATAAATAACAATAATAAACATAAAATACTGTCAACTCTCCTATGTATTAATGGACGTTAATCAAAATTTGACCCTATGATCTTCAATCAATACATATGACTACTGTTGTTGGATTTTGTACTATTACTACCTGTAGTCCAAGAGCTAAGGCCCTTTGAACTAACCGAGAATGGCCAAAAGCGAGAGTGGTTGTTTTAAAGGTAAAAAAGTGTGCAGAATCCAAAAATGGGCGTCTTACAAGTCCCTGGTGGGACATGTGCCTGTAAGACACCATTTACCATCATGACGGTCGTGAGAGAGTTCCGACCAAATATGACAACTTAAGGCGGAACTGTCATCAATTACTGATACCTTTCCTATTCTGTCATTATAGTAACAACATTTTATAACTTTTAAATGAATTATTAATGTTTTGAAAAATATATATTGCACATTTTTTTTAATTCATGACCAAATGGGTGCAGTGCAAAAACGTTATGTACGTCATAACGTTTATTATTTTCATTTCAGTGATATGATGAATGCTTGATGACAGAGACTCCCAATGAAGCAATCCCAGGATCTTCCAAGCCTGTGGAACGCATTTGTATACCTCATATTACATCAAACACAAAAGACAGTGATGTTAAGGATTTTGATGAAAACACTGCGAAAAGAGTGTCAAATGTGAGGAAAGAGAAATATAAGTCCTCAAGTATGCTTCTGTCTGCGAAGCTTTGCAATCTCTAAATCATAGTGAGAAATATGGCTACCACAGGGAATGCTACAAGAGATTCACTTCAGTACCCAAAGTCGTTCCTGAAAAATAAACTTATGAAGAGAGGACAGATGATAATCAGCAGCCATTACTACGATCGAAAACATATACAATCTCTCCAACATGTGTGTATATTCTGCAACCGGTCTCGGAAAAAACGTCAAGGGAAACATGAAGGTTTAGGGAGCTGCGAAACCTCTGATGCTCAGGAGGAAATTAAATATGCTGCAACTGTCCTTAAGGATGAAGTCTTGTTATTGAAAATAGGTAATATAGATTTTATAGCAAAGGAAGTTAGATATCATCATAGCTGTTGAAAAGACTATTTGAATGAAGCGGAAAGACATGAAAAGACGCACAAGGAGAGTGAACATGATCAACTTCGTGACCTCCATGAGATAGCTTTCAAAAGACCGTCTGAACACATATCTTCATTTATCATCCAAAAAGGTTGTGCTGAATTACTGAGCTCTCTGAAGTCCCGTTACCTCCGGATATTGATGGACCTTGGAGAATGTGATTCTTCATACACATCACAAAAATTATGTGAGAAGATATTGACACAGTTCAGTGATATACTATGGACATATCGTTTATCAAACAAGGGTACTATGGTCTGTGCTAATCATATTGAGATGCATGATGCAATCAATGAAGCCTTTTTGCGCTTTCTTCTTGTTGATGCTACCTTACAACTACGCTGTCATTCTGCAGTTACAGGAAAAGACAAGACCCTTGCCTCAAGACATCACTGTTGATACCTTCTGTGCTGGTGAGGCAGATGCTCCTGAAGAGCTACTTCTATTCTTCCAGACACTCTGCACTGGTAGCCACACCTCTGTAATGAGTCCACTTGTTGAACGTTATGTGCAGTCATCTGCTGATGGTTCAGTATTTGCAACAATGTGCAGAAGGGTAAAACCAGCAAAACACATATCCTTAGGACTTGATATAAAGACCATGACTGGAAGCAGGAAGGTCTTGGACATACTCAACCATTTTGGTCACTGCATAAGCTATAAAGTAGCTGAAGCTCTGGAGACAGATATGGCAACCACTGTGGTAAGAAGGGAAAGCGAAGCTCCAGATGGAATAGTTCAAGAGCCTGATTTGTCCACAGGTACAGCATGGGACAATTATGATGAAAACACTGAAACCTTATCAAGGAAAGGGACTTTACATAATACCGTATACATTTGATACCAAAATGTTCTTGAAGAAGATATGTCAACCACCAGTCCAGCAGATAAAGACAGAACACAAACAGACATGCCTCCAAAAAAACTTAAGCGAAAAAGAAAGTTTGACTGACATGGTTCATCCTATTCCATATCCAAAGAAACCTCGTATCTCAACCTTCAACTATTCAGTTAAAGAAGTTAATGAACCAAGTCATCTGATTCAGATAAGAAGAAGAGATATAGCATGGGCAATGTCATGTGAACTATTTGACGATACGCCAATGTGGTCCAGTTGGAATTCACGCATCACAGAAGATAAACTTCCACTTCAGATTCTCAGATACATGGAGAACTTACATCTACCCCAACACGACTGGATGTGGTTGCTGAAACGATGAGACGTTCACAGACTGTTACAAAGGAGTGTGACGATACATACATGGTAGTGACCTACAATCTGGCAATTGCAAAACCAGCTATGCAGATACAGGACCAAGAGTCTCCAAAATATGATGATCTGTTTATATGCTTTGGTGCTTTTCACATTATGATGGCTTATTTTGCTTCACTTGGACATTTCATAGATGAATTTGGAGGACCCCATATTCTTGTGGAAATAGAGGTCTTGGCACTTGGATCGCTTCAAGGATTTATTGGCGGAAAACACTTCAACCGCTGCAAACGATTACCCCCACTGCTAGCTGCAGCTTTCCAGGTATTGCATTTTCAAAGCTTTCTTAAAACCAATGGAGCAGTACCTGAAAACCTACAAAGAATGTTGCATACTTTGAACTCAGCTGGTGTCATGGAGCAACTGTAAGGTATTGGATTCTGTATATTGATCTGGTGCATATATTTTTCAGTTTAGTAGGGCCTGTCGTATTAGTGACCTGGAACTTTTCACCTACAGTCTTGAAAAAATGTGTTACATGTTCTTTGCAACAAATCACCACAACTATGCACATTACATGGTATGCTACTTACTAAACCTAATAAAAATTGAGAGTCACACCCAGGTTTGCGACAAGTACTTCAAAATGGTGATCTCTCTATCAGGAGGTCACCTAAATCCTTTTCAAGAAACCCTGTGGATATGACCTTAGAGCAAACTGTAAATGCTGATGCAGCATCACGACTGACAGGCATATCGGCTTTCTCACTGTCATTCTCTGCCCGTCAAAAATGGATGGTGACAAAAACTGTAAGAAGTGCAGTTGTTGGTGATCTATTGGAAAAATCAGGTGTAACAAAAACGAACGACACATCTCAGGAGCTGAAACCCTATCGTATCAAACGAGATAACAATGACCTTCAAAAACTAGTAAAAGGAATAAAAGACACACTGAATCCGTTTGAAGAAGCTCTGAGCGATAAAAAACTTGTACTGTATAAGCACTGGCAGAGCAGCACCAGACGATGTAAAAGGAGACCTCATTCACTGTATGGACAAAGGGAAAGAGTGGTGTGATAAGTTTACCAGCGAGTGCTTTGCAGATCCCAACAGGTTTGAAAAACCAATTCCTAGACATAAATTAAAAAATTTTACTTAAGTGGCGATGAAGATAAAAGTATCAACCAAGGAATTTCAAGGGACAAGAGATATATTTGGTAGAATGTTGTTCCTAGCTTTAAATGAGAAGTTAGATCTTCGAAAAATTTTGAAATTTCCTTTAACACCAATACCAATGTCACTAGCACTTATTTATGGAACTGTTATGAATAGCAACAAATCCAAATTGATGCATATACTAGAGGGAAAAGTTACAAGTGTTTCACCTACATCTGTGGATGCTTGTGTGGTGGATGGAATGTTCATAATACAGTCATTAAAGAGTATAGCACCCACCTATGGTGCAATTGTAAAGGACACCTTGGTAAATCTCTGTAGAGAGCAAAGTGTGTGGATTTTGTGTGTGACACCTATGAAAGTCCTTCAATCAAGGACATAGAACGTGGAAGGCGTGGAAACCTTGGAGGTGAAATCAGCATTATTGTACAGGGCCCTGAGCAACATCATCCAAAGGACTTTCAACAATCATTGAGAAATAACAACTTTAAGAAGTCATAACTGCACTTTCTGGTGAGGGAATGGGAAGATGATAGCTATGCCTCTGTCTTGCATGGTCATGAAATATATTTTGGACTGAAAAAACAGTGCCACTTGTACAAAGAGGCTGATGGTCATGTAATGTGTGAAAAAGTTGGGGATCTTGAGTGTTGTCATGAGGAGGCCGACTCGCTTATTATGTTGCATCTTCAGAATATTGAAAGAAAATATGCTGGTGCCAATGTAATTGTGAGATGTAATGACACATATTCTTGTGATCCTGCCTTATCATGTCCATAACACAGAGCTACATATATGGATGGATGTAGGGCAGAGTGGGAAAAGTACTAGAAGATTTGTAGATGTCACCAATCTTGCTTCAAATCTTGGAAAAAAACTGTGTATGGCTCTTCTTGGGCTACATGCATTCACAGGTTGTGATTTCACAGCATCATTTCTGAGGAAAGGAAAGATTAAACCATATGCCATAGTAGAATCCTTCAAGGAATTCCAAGACACGTTTGCCAAACTGGGAACAGAATCATGGGACAGTGATGAAGTCATCTCAAAAGAGTTGGAAAAATTTGTTTGTGTTCTCTATGGAAAACCAAATTAGATTCATTAGATGAAGTGTGGTAATTAATTTTCAATGATAAATGCAAGCCAAAAGATGGCAAACAACCACTTCAGAATATCAAAGGATTTAATGCTGGTGGACGTCCTCCTTGCCAATCAGTACTGAAACAGAAAATTCTTCGTTAAACTATGTTGCGTTAACATGGAAAAATGCTAACAAACCCGTCCTAATAAACCTGAAAATAGTGGATGGCGAATTCAAAATGGTACATGCACTTTACTTTGGTTTGAGGGAGAGCAGATACCAAAAGAAATCTGTTGTCAGATTGATGACGAAAAGACATTGGATCCAGGGAATGAAGAAGTGAAATTGAGGAACTTTCTTCTGGAGACTCGGAATATGACAATGACTGAGTTATAAAATGACAGAATAGGAAAGGTATCATTAATTGATGACAGTCCCGCCTTAAGTTGTCACATTTGGTCGGAACTCTGTCACGGCCGTCATGATGGTAAATGGTGTCTACAGGCACATGTCCCACCAGGGACTTGTAAGACGCCCATTTTTGGATTCTGCACACTTTTTTACCTTAAAAACAACCACTCTTGCTTTTGGCCATTCTCAATTAGTTCAAAGGGCCTTAGCTCTTGTACTACTGGGTACCACCCTATTATCGCTATCGTTCAAGCAAAGCTCCATCAATGCAATAACTGTAGTTGACGGAAAGCAGGTTAAAATTTAAAAAGATTCGGCAAAGTTTTAGCATGTATTCTACTTTTACGTCGCTAAGGTTTACCGTTACTATGAACATTACATCATTTAAAACAAAAATTAAATTCTTGAACTACTTAGTTTTACCTCATTAAAAATGTACAAAGTTTTGCTGAAAAATTTGTCTTCACTGCGCCCTCTTACGAGAATTAACTGAATATTTGTTATTCAACGGCAGTCACAAAGACTATGGCCACCGCACGGTAATTCCATCAGAAGTCTGAAGAAATGGCTAATTGATTTACTTGATAATCGCTCTTGTAGCAGTCTGGATGGAATCTGAATTTTTCAGAAACTGGTTACATTCCCACCATAAAGGATTTTTTGCTTATAGACCCCGAAAATAGCTCAGATACCAAACAAATAAATATAGAGCGACCAACATGTACTTTCTATCGCCTTTGAAATTTTGAGGCCCCGTTGCTTTTGTGAATGAAATAATGGATGAAATTTTGCCCACATACCCCCAGGCGGCGGTCGGGGAGGGTATTCAGTCATGATAATGAAGATGAATTTTGACTGGAATATAATTGTTCTTGAAATACATATAGCACTAAAAAATATATTAATTTATACAATTATCAGAATGATGTTAAAAAAATATTTTCTTTTCAAAGGCCACAAGGGGCTCAGCTACAACCTGCACCCAAAATCTCGGCTAGAGATTTAATGTGAGGGCCAAACTTTTCCTTGCTGCTCATGATCATGGCAGCCCACCAAATGTGCTCAACCGATGGTTAACCTGTCCCAATGGGCACCTTCACACACAGGCGAGTTGCTTTTGCCAAGAGGCATTGTTATTTCTATCGTCATTTTTGGCCCTAAAAAATAACAATGCTTCACTTGACACGCAGTTAACTTGGTTCACTGTCCACATAGAAATTTTCTTTACAATTTAGCTGTTCCTTAATGACGTTCCTGTTTGCTGTCATCAATCATCAATGGGTTATTTACGTTATTAAAATTATGGGTTTAGCAATGGCAACAGTAATTATATTTTACCTAGTCGTGTGAGTCTGTATGGAAGGCTTTTGGCAGTCAAGAGATAATGTATACACTTGATTCGTTAATATAAAAAAAATTTGTAACTCCGCCTCCTTGATACCTGACAGGTTGGATCCTATAGTATGAAGACGAAAACGCAGATTCAGAATTGAAAACATGTTCAAAAAGCGCATCAAAACATGCCATCAAAAGAGAGGCGTTTGTTTCGTTTTTATCAGATTTAATTGGGAAAATATTCTTGCAACACAGGCTGAAGAGTATGGCTATACAAGGACACACATGAAGCATGGGATGCAATGTCCTTTGCCCAAATAAGGGCCCTTCATCCTCCTTATAAGTCATAAAGCTGATGCTCAGACACTAAAGCTGGTATCACACTAGTCATTTCTTGCTCGCGGTTTTGGCCAGCATCCAGCTGATGCTCGCAAAAAGTGTTGTATCGTCACACTAGGACCTCGTGGTTTCGAGGAGCAGTAGGAAAAAGTAAACAAAACTGATCAGCTGATATCATCATGGCGCCCAGAAATTGTCGGACTGTTGCAAGATGTGCTGCAGTGATGTATTTTCGGAATCTTACGTGAATGCAAGAGTAACAAAAAACGTTTATGGGTTCGAGAATGGCTCAGGAGAAGAGAAGCCAAAGGTCTGAGAGTACGCCCTATCAGCAGCAGCCATCTTGTTTGTTTACACTACACGGTTGCTCGTGGTTCGTGCTCGCTGCTTCCCATCCAGTCAGAAAGCAAAAATCTCGAGCTAAAAGCTCCCGGTTTTCAATTTTCGGCAGCAACGGCTCGCTGCTGGAGAAAAAAAGGCCTAGTGTGAGGCCACCTTAAAGAAGGAAAGTTCTGTGCAAGTTTAATGATGGACTACATCTGTCTTTCAGTACTTGTCGCTTCCTTTGGCTCCAAGTTATGCAACACAGCAATGACATTGTCTTCTTCTAAAGGAAACCTCTCGCGTATCCGACAAGAAAATTGTGACAAGATCACTAAGCAGCTTTCATTTTTCAATAGATTGTCTGTTTCCAAACGTTGCTCATAATTTTAAAGATTTCGGAGATTTTCACATCTTTATTTCAAGCTTTCAGTTCATTTTTCACGATCTTGAGTGATTTATCAAGCGCCGGTAGCACTGGTGGTGAGCAGGGGACAAGAGACGGTAAAGTCTGGCTAAAGCGCTGAGGATACAAGTTTCAGCCGCTATTTTGATCAGGATTAAGCCTGATTTTGATGAGAGAGAGAGAGAGAGAAAAAAAGGTGCTTTCGTGAAGAACGCGACGCCATTCTAAAATGGGGTTCCGCGCTTCCGTAAAACGCAGCGTTTATCGGTATTGTCCCTTGACAGTATATTGTGATTTTTACCCAAAGACTTACCTTGACACCCGCCTGTTGGTGGATCTGCAGTCTCAAACGGTTGGGTATGTTCGTCAGTAGTGTGTGTATATATATATATATATATATATATATATATATATATATTATATATATATATATATATATATATTTGGAACTTCTAATAATTCTAATACTATATATCAGTCCCTCGTCAAAACGGCTTGGAAATAAAATCGAAATGGTCAGGACCTACACACCGTCTATTACTTTTCAGCTGTAGTAATGTGATACATACATACAACATATATATTATTTATATAATTATATATATAATATTATTATATATATACATATATATAATATATATATTATATATATAATATATATAACACACAATGTTTAACATACATACATACATAATTACATCCATACATACACCACCACAACAGACACACGCACACACACACACACACACACATATATATATATATATATATATATATATATATATAGATAGATAGATAGATAGATAGATAGATAGATAGATAGATAGATATCGCATGTGTATGTTAATCGGGGTTCGCCCTAACAGGAGTGGTTCTCGAAAACAAAGAAGACAATAATCAACGATCACTACCCAAATTCACACTTATACTCCTGAATTGTGGATTAACCCTCAGCTGAAAACTTCCGAATCATTTACTGCTTCATGCACCTACAAAGAAGGTTTATCATAATCGCCTGAGCGTGACTGTGGAGGGACATTATTCGATATTTTGTTATGCAGTTAATTTTGGTGACAAAAAATGTTCTGTAACATATGTGAAAAATTCAAAGCGATCAATAAAGCTAACGATCTCCAATATCCCATGAACACTGGAAATTCTTTTGATACTAGTTCAAACTTGTGGAGATCGAAGTCTGTTCCATAAAGCCGTTGCCGGTGGTAATGTACCTTGCGGAATGTCAAGTCGCTGTGAATGGGTGAAAGCTAGTTCTGTATATGCAAATCAGGCGGCCTTAATGAGGAAGCTCATCCTATACAAAAGATAATGATTCACACATCAATGGAGAAACTATCAACTTTCACTAAAATTGCCACATGAGTTTAAAGACCTACACATGAAAGATTTACGCTAACGCGGAAATAAATAAAGGTACACAGCAGTGAAATCCTGTTAAAAAAATAGTAAAATGTGCACAAAGAAAAATCTTATACGACTGCTGAGCCTCCCTTCAGTACTAATCACCAAATCATTTACGATTACGGAATGAATGCCTGTGGAGCAATCGCCCATGTACTACAACTTGACCTAGATAACAGGAAGAGTGAAATACCAAAATTCGACGAACCCTGATAAAGAGGAGAGGCCCCAGAAATGACTGCCACGAGATTATGGCGAAGGTCTAGGTCACCAGCTTTCTTGAAACGCCTTCATCTGTTCTCAACGATTTCATGAATCCGATACCATAGTATACCAAAATGATTGACTTCATATGCGTGACTTCCAATAAAAATGATGCAGAAATGGATTGATATCTAAACTAACGTTAGAGTATAAGCTTACGTATCTATATTTCAATTTTACTCGGATTCGGATGTTACTCGTACTTCTACTGTCCTTGATCTTTTATTTGTCTCTGGTTCACATACGTAGTCCATTCGTTCACTTCTGCCCTTTCAACATTCCAAGACCAAAACTCTTTCAGCACATATCATTCACAAAACCTAGCACTTCCTTCTAATACATACATACATACATACATACATACGCACACTAAAAGCATGACAGTCCAAAAATTTTATTTTCACGACTTTCCCATCATTTTTGTATCATAGACTTTATCGCGTAATGAAGTTATACTAATCAAATTAAACAAGTCACATTGTTTCCTACTTTATCACTAAAAGGTTACAGCAATGAACGAGGAAATTTCAAATAGAAAATAAATGAATAAATGAATAAATAAATAAATAAACAAATAAATAAATAAATAAATATATACATATGAATAAATATAAAAGAAACAAACAAAATCAAAATACCTTAATCACAGCGACGTCCAACTGCACGGCCTGGTCTCCCCAGAATATAATTTCGCAAAACATCTGGCGAAAAAAGGAAAAGAAAAAAAAAAAAACACTCATGCAGGCTAGTGATTGTGATACCTAATCGCTTTTGGAAAGGAGCGATGTTCTCTCGCCTGAGTGTCATTCATAAACCGATATTATACATTATAATTAGTATATGACCATTAACCCATATCTGCAATTTTTAACCTACAGCCCAAATGTGATACTATCTTAAGGGCTTTACTCCTGAAATTTCACCCTATAGATGGACATAGTCTCCGCAATAGAGCTGGAATACTCATTGTCGGCTTGAAAGCAACGGACAAGCAAGGCAAAATACCGTATGGCGCAGTAAATTCTAATTTCAAAACCTCCTGGTTGAATGTATTATTTTACTAAGGGTAGTCAAATTGAGTAAATGACTCAAATTGAGTGAAATTTAGGAAGACTTTGAAAGGAGCGTGAAAGCTTTGTAATTGGTGTGTTGATTATCGTTCAGACTCCGTTCATGCTATTCTATCTATCTGAGACAATTACCCAAGGTTTTGCAGTTAAATTTCCATATATATAAATATATATAAAATGATACTGAAATGTAACCCGATGAAACCAAAAGGCGTGATACAGCCCACCCCCACCCAAGAGAAAAACCTACATTCAATAACAGAAAAGCATTCTATAAGAATGAAAAAGAAAGCCAGAGAAACAAACATCAAAACTGTCAGGGAATGTGCTGGGCGGAGCAAAATTCGCGTGTTATGCATCACTGCAAAGATCCAGTGAAAACCAGCAGGCGTAAGCGATGCCTCACGACCTGGCGTGTGATTTCAACAACAGATCGTCCTGTTGGTTGGCAAGGCCAGAGGTCTACATCAGGCTTCCTACTCTCTTTTACACCTTTAACAAACCATCAATCACATGAAAAATAACTACGTATGAGTTCCTGTTTTTCAGCGTTTTAATAGCTCACTGTGAACTTTACATCCAAGGAAAAACCGATGATTTCGTTTCTTGATCATACAGCAATTCTGAATAAATGGTAGTTTCAAGAATAAAAAAAACTCCCTACTCTGATGAAAGTATAAACATTATTGTATTTTGACGCACACTGAAGAGAGAGAGAGAGAGAGAGAGAGAGAGAGAGAGAGAGAGAGAGAGCGATTTATATTTGGTCTTGGCGGTCTTTAATACTCAGCAAGTAGCTATTCTCAGCATTTTTTTTTATTTCTTTTTATTACTCAGCAAGTAGCTATTCTCAGCATTTTTTTTTTTTTTCTTTTTATTACTCAGCAAGTAGCTATTCTCAGCATTTTTTTTTATTTCTTTTATTACTTCGCATTTTTTTTTTTACTTTATTCTCGCATTTTTTTTTTTATTTCTTTTAAGCTAAAATTCGTCTATGAAGTGATATTCTGCGGTTTATTCCTACTCTTTTACTGAAATAGATAAGAGATTAAAATGAAATTGGCTAGGATCAACTCGAAGTTCTGCCATTCTCCTTACTTAAAAGTGTATCGCACTTGAATAAAACGCTTGGAAAGAACAACAGAAATTCGTGGATAGTACCATGTAACATCACTTTTTACAAGAAGCAATTTTCAAACACGAATTTGCAAAATTCCAATAAGGATGAAACAGTTTCCCTGAGCTAAAACAAAATATTCTCCTTAGAACCCGAGGTAAAGTAGAGAGCAAAATCGTAAACAGCAAGTAAACGTTGCGTAGCTGGTCGAATAACGCGCAATGACAACTAAACCGGTCCATTTCGCAAAGGCAAAATAAGAGCGGGTAAAAGGCGAAACATCCTTAGCTAAATTAAATTATGAATAACCACACGTGCCCGAGTTACGAGTCAGACCTAAGTGGTTAAATGGGTTAAAAGTAACCTCTTGGGACTATGGCAAATACCTTTTAGTCTGTGGTTTGGTATTCAAAACTGAAAACAAATTTTGTATATGCGCACTGTGATATTCCGTTTAAATAAGAGTTAATAAAACCTATACTTTAAAAGACGGCTTATCTACTATAGGCGAAATATGCTTTTAGCCTTAGACTGTGAGTAAATGTCTCATTTATCTAAGAAGGCAATAATAAGAACTAAAGTAGCCCGAATTACTCTAAAGACTGGAAATTTCGATTAGACAATTTATTTAGCTAGAGGGCTGAGTTACTCCTTATAAGCGGAGGGAATAATAAGGAATTTATCAAATTTCGAGCGAGTCACGAGCGTTGATACTTTCGGTAGACTATCCCCAGTTCGTTAAAAAAAAAAATTAAGAGAAAAAGAAAAGAAAGGGCGCATTACAGCACAGACAACACGAAGTCTAGAAACAAGGAAACTAATGTCGGAGTTGCTAAAATTAACGCCGTCTACCGCCTCAACAAAATCTCGCGCGACAAGAGAGAACGGAAGACCCAAATAAACTCCATGATCACCCACTGACCTCCACTGAAAGAGAGAGAAAAAAAAGCCTTTCGAGACTTGATTACTAAAAAGAATGGCCATGCTATTTATGCAGGTAGTTCCTCCACAGAAAACACATTGACACTTCACAAATAAAGGCCCAGGCACGACACCCTCCCTTATTTAGGAGCGGGACAAAAAGAAGTCTTGTACCTCATTTTCTTTTTCACCTTTAACGCCTCTGGCTAAGAGGCCTTTTATGAGCAAGCTGTGTCATAAATTTTCTCATTCACTCGCGCACACACACACTATAAATAAGTAGCCTTTACTTTGGAATCAGTATATTGTAATCGAACCTTTTTTATCTGTCTTACACTACTTGAAAGAAGTTGATGTAACTGAATTTTTTTCTCACAGGAAACAAAACGAAAACTTACATAAAAGAACAGTTACGTCCGATTTTTTCTAAAGATACTGAGACAAGTATATATGCCCAAGTAAAGCACAGTAAGTAACTACATGAAAAGTGAATGATGTGACTTTATCAAGTGATGTTAAACCACCTCTTAAACAATAGCATGTAACATGATGCAAGAATAAAGAGGAAGGCGGAGAATTCTATATCCTGAAAGAGCGTGATATGGATGACTGATCACGCTGCCTATCTCCTCATTTGCAGCTTCAACACGGTGCCTGTGAATTGCAAATCCTCACGTGAACAGCAAAGTCGAGAGTAGAGGCAGCATACAGCGAAGAACCTCACAAGGGCTATGCCCAAATAATCTCTACAGAACACATAAAGTCAGCAGGTCTCCAATCTTAACACTAACATATATTCATGCTGGAAGAGCTCGTTACTTGTTATATAGAGAGACTTACTTAAATATATAAAAACGAATATTGTATAAGTAGTTTTTCAAGATATGATAATACTCCACTCAAGGAAGGGTCAGATCTACGTTGATTTGCATGAACCATTCACAAACTGGAGTTTTATTTTCTAAATTTTCAGCATTATCGTGATGGTGTGATCACTAGAGAGGTGAGCTGAAAACTGGGCGTTTTAGTACTGAAAATACTAAGAGTCAGTGCCCAATTCCAAGATGCTATCCATACCCGCATTATCATCATATCATAAGATTAAGACGAGGGTTGGGTATAGAGGTGAAGAAAACTTAGTTTGCCATCATCTGCTGTAGCAGAAGAGGAGATCTGAAGTAAGTGAATGATGGAAATGTGGATAAGGTAAGTGAGTAACATCCCTAAAGGGCACTGTGAGTTTCAATGGAAATAGACCAGATAGACCAATTAGAAAAGTAACTTGAAATGAGTTGACAATGAAAGAAGTATTAGCAGAGTTTGGCTAAAAAGACCCTACAACTGGCCAAATTAGAAGTTTTATAGCAATGTCAGGAGCTATGAAAAGAACTTACTTGAAGTCCCAGAGATGCTGACCTAAAATGAATATGGTATGATAGGAAACCATCAGTTGATCTAGCCTTGCAGAATCCAAACTGATAATCATCAGTATGGAGGATATTACTTGTCAATCCTTTAGAAGGTGAATATTCTGTTAATTCACCCTGAAAATGGATGTAATTAAGCCCATAACCCTGATATGTGTACATTCAGGCAATCGGATTACCTAAGGTTACTGAAACCTCAAATAACATTTAGCGTTTACTCACAGCTTAGTTGTCTTGAGTTCATTGACATGTCTTCAAGGTAAAATTTACCCTTATGACGTGCAAAAAACAGTAGCTAACTGAGGCTTAAGACATGAACCGTTTACCTCAATAGAGTCTGTCTCTATACAGAAATGAGGCAACAGTTAGCTTGTGCAGCAAGGCCTAATACATGGGATAAGAGCTTCCACAACATTAGATGTACCTACATGTACATGGCAGCTCCTCATCAGCACTTCAGACACTTTTACAAACAAACACTACACTACACTACACACCTCTATCTCTTGTTTGCACTCTTAATGTTAAATTCAACATCTCTTCGACTCAACCTCGCTAGCAAAATCTTGGTTTTCTTTTCCTTCTTCTGAAGACCAGCGCATTATCAAACATTTTAACCTACTTTCATGCCCCGTTCTCTTCTGTTGTTCAAACTACCTCAAAACAATGAGCCATCTTTACCATCACTTTTCACCACAGTCTTTTCATTACACTTCTAATTTGTTAACCTAACCTTGCTTACCCAAAATAAACTGTGTACATTGAATAATCTCAACTGCCTCCTGCTCTGTTCATTCCTTAGCCTCTTACATGCAAAAGTTCTTTTCATCTTTTTGCTTCAAAACCTTCAGCTGAGTTGCAACAGCCTTTCCTGCCTCTCACAAGTACCTTCAATTCCTTGCATTAGTCTCTACAGGTTCTCTTCTTTTATACATAACAACCTTTCATCGACTATAAACTTCAATCACACTACACCCATTTCAGGATGCTTTTCTGTAACCTACAAACTTGTACTGTACCTACATTTTTCTTTCCCTGAATTTTTTCATCACCCAGTTCATAAAAAAAGATTGCACATCCACAGAGACGTAACACACCACTGTCTGAGAACAACTTTTATGCAAATCCCTTTACTCTTCCGTCTCCATATGGTAGCACAAACCGCTCTTTCATCATAATTGGTTTTCATAAATTATTGTCTACACTATACATCCTTAACACCCTACACAGTACATCACTATCGGTTCCCTTAATGCGGCATAAATGCCGAAAAAAGCTCTTCCCTTTATTTTCCACACTTTTCTTTGCCTAAAGTCTCAATTGTTTCGTCAATTAGAACCCTAACATATGTCTTCCCAGACATACTCAGCTCATACTTCGCAATACTGAGACTATCTACGGCGTTGCAAAAGTATTGACTGCAAAAATAACACATCAGTCTACATCTATGTTATTCTCTTTGAGGCACCTTGAATCTTTAAACCCGCTTCCTCAGAGCCAATATTATATACATAAGAAACATTGACGTACTTCTGTTGCTATTTCAGATCTAACTAGTTACAAACAAGAATATCTGGTCAAGACTGTTGTTTTTATCGGCTAAAACTACTAACTAATAAAATGAATATTTGCTTGAGATGAACACTGGACATTTTTTTCGAACGTATG
>NC_087210.1:44335707-44433207 GCF_015104395.2 Macrobrachium nipponense | reverse complement strand
TTCCAGGCCAGGCATAAGGGAAGGAGTCAGGCAGGTTATCGAGGATCTTCGGTTGGTTCTTCCACTATGATTTACAAACACACATTCCACCATAATAGGCTTTTCACATACCCTCTACCATTTCTATGGTCTAGTGTTGTTATAACGAGTTCGTAATAAGGCGTTCCTAATCAAACGATGTGGCGAAATGGTATTCTTGCTCCTGCAATGACTTTAGGGTTACAACTCGTAAGAGTAAATCACGCCCTAACGTTCGGGGCAACGTTCCAAGGTTATATCGTCTATAATTTCCAGCCTGTGGCTCATCTATTCATAAATTCCACGATGGGCACCATCACCGTCCATAAAAAAAGATGTTGATCTCGTAAACGTAAATCATATCCACTATAAGAGTGCGGTTATAGTATCTCGCTTTTGTACACATGCTTAAGAACGACCAGTCTGTTTGCTTTAGCTACGCACACAAAAACTCCTTCACGATACGATTTTTTTTTTAACAAATCATCTGCATATGAATAAATGTGAACATTTCAAGATATTGTTTCACTTCTCCTTTAGCTTTTCTGTCTGTCGTTTTCTACAAATACGGAAATTAATAATTAAATGTAAAGCATAAGCAGCTGTGTCCATGAACATGTTAAGATTCATATATATATATATCTATATATATATATATATATATATATATATATATTATATATATATATAGATAGAGAGAGAGAGAGAGAGAGAGAGAGAGAGAGAGAGAGAGAGAGAGAGCTACGTATGTGTGTATACACACGCGCACAAATATAATATGCATATTAAGTATGTATGTATATATATATATTTATATACACACACACTACTACACCTATAATATATAAGGGATACAGAGCCGATGAAACACGACTTTTCGGCAACACCTTTTCATCAAAGCATCGTATAAAGGTGGAAGTTGGCAACTGTATATTCTACAACCGTACCTAATTTTTGCGAGTATTATTTAATACCTAGTTCAATAGTTCTGATACTTATCAGAGGAAAAGTGAGTTTCCTACGCTGAGCCATCAAAATCGCAGGTTAAGGGTTTTGAACGCAATTGTGACGTTAACCAGTGACGTCATGAGGCTCCACCCACATTGAAGAGAAGTTTGCATATGGGGAAAACGTCTCTTCACTCGGGCTGTGCCCACTTGCCGATGACATATTCAATTGCTGATATTAGGCTTCAGTGATATCGATGATGGCGAGCAGGATTTGTCATCGTCCCGTTGACTGCTTTGTCATCCTCAATAATTTTACTATTATTATTATTATTATTATTATTATTATTATTATTATATTATATATTATGAGGTTTCAATGCAACTCCCACAGCAGTTGTTGGGACCAAGGCCAAGAGAGACCAAGAGAGACGAGGTCTTCCCAACTGGATAGGGTCGCCTTCCACCTCGGGTAACAACGTAGGCGATGACGTATATCATAGGTATTTGCTCATCACGGCAATTCCCCTGCTGACGCAATAAGGAGGTAGACAAAACTGCCCACATGGGGGATTTAGGGGAAAGTGAGCAGACCTTATTGGGACTAAGTTGTTAACTGGATATTCTTTTATTTTCTTGATATTCGCATTGTTTCTACTTTGCAAATAATTCAATGTATGTAATTCATCCACATAATGAACCAGTCTGTAGTTCATTTGTTAGATCTACATCTATTCTGGGTGGAAATACAAAATGACAATCCGCTTTGTTTTCCTCAGGTTTGGACACAATAGCCTTCTTATTTGCTGCCACAAGAGGTGAGTGTTGCCAAGTAACTATTACCCATTATAAAAATAACTACCTGTTCACGCTATTATAAATCTTGCCACGGATCTCCTCGCTTGTATACAAAGTGGCATGCCGTAGCACAAATGAAGTCTTGCAACCACGGGGACAATTCCATATCCTGCTGGCCATTATTGAATTTGTTAAACCTAGTAGACTGAGCTATAAAAAAAAAGGTCTGTCCAGAATGTCATGAATCATAGAGTAGGTTTTCGAGGTTGCCGCTACGGGCCAATTTCATTCATTAAATCTCACTTAAGGCGAAAAAACCGTGTAGATTTGGCATATACTTTGCCACATCTCTCTCTTTCTCAGGCCAGGAAGGTTTTTTATCACTTTTGGTCTGATTATTAATATTATTATTATTAATAGGTGTTAGTTTTTCCAGACCTCTGAGTCTCAAGTAGACTCTTCTCGGGCTGGTTCTCAGGGATCAATCCTGAGAAAAAAAAAAGAGAGAAAAAAAAAAGAAAAAAAAAAAAAAAAAAAAAAAAAAAAAATTAGACTTTATTTGAGAAACCCGTCTTATTTAAAAAATTTATGATTTTATTAATTGAAAAATCCCTGCTTTCCGCAAGAATATTTTTCATTCCGAACTCCGCAGATAAATAGATCTTTGCTGGGTCCAATTTGGGCACTCAACAAGCAAATGCTGTACTGTCATGGGTGTTTGACATCTGTTACATTTCACTGGGTCAGCATGTGGTGTTGACATCAAGTGACCATGTGAGAATCTTGTGTGTCCTATACGTAGCCTTGCTAGGATCACCTCTTTTGCTCTTTCCTCCTGTGAGGATGTCCTCCATGCATAGACTTCAGTTTTATATTTTTAAGTTTATTTGTTGTTGGCACAGAGGCCCATTCTTCTTTCCAATCCTGGTAAATTAATGTTTTAACTGATTTTACCCAGTCTGACACTGGGGCATATGAAATTGTTGGAGGGATAGTGCAGGCTAATTTGGCAGCAGAGTCTGCATATTCATTTCCTTTTATTCCCACGTGTGCTGGGATCCAACATATTTCCATTGATATTCCTGATTGGAGGAGTTGATGAATTTTTTATTTGAATTTCCTGTACTATTTGGTTTCCTGGTTTATACTGTCTTATTGCATCTATAGCGCTACGTGAGTCACTGAAAATAACAGAGACACTTGCTTTTGCCTCAGATATCATATCTAGAGCCATCTGTATGTGGCTGTGACTTCAGCAGTAAATACTGATGATATTGAAGGTAGGCTTTTTTTACTTAACATATTTTCGAATATGCAGATGCTCCTACTCCAACATTATTTTTGGAGCCGTCTGTATATATCATAAATTTGTCGCCTTTTCTTCTAATGTGCTCCAAAGCATGTTGGCGGTACATTTCCGTACTTGTCATTTGTTTTTTGAGTAGGTAAGACAGGGAGGTACATATCTTTACTCTATTTAAAATCCATGGTGGTGGCAATTCCATTGGTGGGTGAAAAATTGGATTCATATTATGTATGTTCATTATGTATCTAGCTCTTTTGGGAAAGAGCTAGTACTATTAACTGCTGTTACTTGATTACAGTTTTGGAAGCAGTAAGTTGCAGGAAACGATCCTGCTTGCATTGAAAGACCTCTTTGTATTGTTATTAAATTACGGTGATGTTTTTAAGGGCAAAACACCTGCCTCCACCAAAAGTGAGTTTGTTGGGGACGATCGGAAAGCTCCTGTGCACAATCGCACGCCTTCATGGTGCACTGCATCGAGAGATTTTAATGCAGATTCTGAGGCGGATGAATATATTGGACAGCAGTAATCTATTATGGATAAGACTGTTGCCTTATATATCATTAATAAAATGTCTCGCTTTGCTCCCCAATTAGTGTGTATAACTTTTTTAATATGGCAAGGGCTTTGATGCCCTTGGCTTTAATGTATTTGATGTGCTCTTTCCAATTTAAATGTTGATCAAATATTACTCCTAGATACTTGATTTTTGTACAAAATTGTATTTCAGTGCTATAAAGATGCAGTTTGATTGTTTGGTTCTTCATCCACCTTTTGTCTTTGTAGAAGACGATTGCTTTTGTTTTATCAGTTGAAAATTTAAATCCAACTGAATTTGCCCAACTACATATATTTGAAATGGCAGTACTGAGAACTCTCTGAGCATGTCTCAGATTACTACTCGTATAGTAAATGACAAAGTCATCAACATATAAACTGTTTTTTTACACCACTTGGTAAATTTATAGTAATGTCATTGATTGCTAAAGCAAACAATGTACAGCTCAAGACACTACCTTGAGGGATTCCTTCTTCCAGTTTATAGGTTTACTGAGTAGGAATTTTAAAAATTTTCTACTCTTACTTGAAAAGTTCTGTTTGTTAAGAAGTTCTTAATAAATATTGGTAAGTGGCCTCTTAGTCCCTTGGAGTGGAGTTTTTGCATGATGTTATGTTTCCATGTTGTATCGTATGCTTTTTCTATATCAAAAAATATAGCTACTGTTAATTTCTTTTGTTCAAAGCCTTTTTTGATATGATCTTCTAAATGTGTTAAGGGATCTAGGGTTGATCTGCCAGCTATTGAACCAGATTGTGTTGGTGTTAAAATGGATTCTTTGGTTATTACATACGTTAATCGTGCATTAACCATTTTTTCTAAGATTTTGCATAGGCAACTTGTTAGAGATATCGGTCTATAATTGGATGGATTACTTGCATCCTTTCCTGGTTTGTTTATTGGAATAATTATGGCATGTTTCCATTTATCAGGAAAGACACGTTTTAGCCAGATACTATTGTAAAATTTTAATAAATATGATTTAGCTATAGGAGCTAATTTTTCTATCATTTCAAATGATATTTTATCATATCCTGGTGCAGAGGGATGACAAGAGTTGATGGCATTATCTAGTTCATCCATGTTAAAAATATAGTTATATTCCAGGTCTTCAAGAGTTTCAAAATTGAGTATTATATTTTCTTTTTGTTTTCTGATACTTTGAAAATGTGTATCTAGGCTGGAGTAAGCACTGATGTTTTCAAAATGTTTCCCAATTATGTTTGATATTTCATAAGTATCATGGTATATTTTTTCCATTTAAATGTATTGCACTTCTTGGAGGTCTTATATGTTTTCCATTGATTTTCCTTATCTTTTGCCAGACATCCCTTGTGGATGTGTTTGAAGATATGTTTGAGACATATTCCTTCCATGATGCGATTTTTCAGCTATTACCGTTTTCTAAATTTGGCTGTATATTTGTTATATAGTGGTTTAATGTGGTTAATTGTTATGTTTGTTATAACTATTTTGTTTAATATGTTTATACTATAGGGCATTTTGTTGAGTGATTTAAGGCGAGTTTTGAGTCTGTTTAGATTGCGACTCAATATATGTTTTATTTTACTTAATGTTGTTAATGTTGGATTCCACCATGGGACAGGGATTTTGTGGAATGTGTTTTTGGTTTTTGGAATACTTTTATCTGCAGCATTTATTATGAAGTTTGAGAAGGATTCACATGTAGTATTGTGATCTTCATTAGTGGGAATGGTGGTATGTTTCGTGTGTATAGGAAATATTTATCCCAGTTAGCTTTTTGGATATTATATCTTGTAGGTGGCAATATTTTGACATTACTTAAGTAGTTCAGAATGATTGGGAAATGGTCACTTGTGTATGAATCGTCTAGGACGTTCCATTCAAATTTCTCCGCTACATCATTTGAACATAATGAAATGTCAATTGAAGAAAAGGTTAGGTGTGTATTTGAAAAATATGTTGGAACTTCGCTTTCATTGAGACAATACAGATTGTGTTTCATTATAGTATTCTCTATGTTGATTCCGGATGTGTCAGTGGGTTATTAATATCCCATAATGGATTATGTGCATTAAAATCTCCTACTATAAGTAGTGGTTTCCTGTATACTTTTGCTAATAAGTTCAGAAAAATCACTGAAATTTGCATTGAAATTTGGTTGGTTATATAAATTACAAATAGTAATTTTACTTTTATCAGGCATATACAGTTTAATTGATGTTATTTGATATGGCATAGATGGTATGTCAACAGGTTCATATGTAATGCTATTATGAACGTATATGGCTGTGCCTAATTTTCCACCGTCAGTTGGTGAATAACAGGCAATTTTATAGTGTTGGATATTTGTAGGGTTACTTCCTATATGTTGTAGACATATGCACATTGGGTGGTCTCGTATGATTCTTTGTAATTCACCCAGACGTAGTCGGGTTAAGAGACCATTTATATTCCATTGAATGATTTTATATTCCATTATTGGGAGGAATTGGTGTTAAATTCTGTAAATTGATTGCTGATTTTACTTTATCTCGTAGTTTATATGCATTTGAATTTATTTGTGGTTTTTTAATCGTTGTATTTGTATGTTGGTTATTAGATTCTGCAGTTGTTTGTTTTTCATAGTTGAATATTAATAAGTCTATTTTTTATTTTATAATTTCCTTTTTGTATTTTAAGGATTCAGAACATAATTCGTTCTCATGTTGGTGTGTTAAAGGGCACCTCCTTAATTTGGTAAAATTGTCAATACAATTTCGTACTGTGTCCTCTGTCTTGGTAGTTAGTTGGTTATATGTACTTACAAAGCATTCATTACAACCACAAGATGAAGCATGTTTGGTAATGTTAATTATTGGTTCAGAAGTTTTTGGTCTAGCTTTAGAAATTTCTTGGTTTTGTAATTCTATTGTTCCTTTTCTGTAGTGATAAGGACTGTTGGTTTGAGGGGTTATTTGTTTTGTTGTTGTTAATGGGATATTTCGGTCTTGTGGATGGTTGGGGGGTGATAGTTATATTTTGGTTTGGTTTAATGGTATGATTTTCATTAGTATTATTTGATGGAAATTGTAAAGAGTGATCTTTACTGTCCAGATGTTGGCTGTTTGATTGAGATTGAGGGTAATTGTGTATTTCCACTTGTGATGAGGTTAGTTTAATATCTTTTTTAAAATGTTCTCCTGGTGTAGTTGGAGTCTCTCTGGATTGATTGTAATTTTCAATATTTACTTTTTTTCCCTTAGGTGGGGTTCTTTCTAGAATTCTTTTCTTTTTGCCAGTTCGATTATCATCATTATTTAATTCTTCTTCTATTGGAAGTTCTTTTCCATGGATAACTGAATCATCTATGTTGGTGGTGGTATTGGTTGTTGTAATATCACTTTTATTTTGGGTTTCAGTATTATTGGTATGAAATCCAGTTTCCATGTTTATACGATCTTGTTTGTCATTGTGTTGTTTGATGTCTTGATTTTTAGTCACATTTGAAAAGGTGGGGGTTTTGGATGGATTGTTAACGCCTCTTACTTTTAGCTCAAGTCTGGCTTCCATGACTGACATTCCTGTCCTATTTATTAACAACTGAAGTTCTGTGTTATATTGGTAAAATGAACACTCCTTAGATTTTGCGTGATGGGCTAGTCCACAATTAATACATTTTGATTGTTTACAGTTTCAATTAGTGGTATGGTCATCTGATGCACAGACTGCACATATAGCTTTATTACGGCATCTTTTGTATGTGTGTCCATACCTTGAGCACTGTGTACATTGTAATGGTTTAGGAACAAAAGGACGAACTTCTCTATTTTGTCCAAGAATTTTTATTTTAAATGGTAAGTCTTGGCCTGTAAATTTTATTTTGGCAATGTTGATATTTTTACTTTTATCTTTCCTACTTGAAATAGAGTATATTTCTAAATCGTGGATATTGTTATATCTCAATTTTAGGGAGTCTAGCAATAGTTGTTTTGAAGGAAGCTCCTGCTCGCTATTGGGTAGGATGACTGTACCCTGTACATAATTCAATGTTTCATGGCTTGTAATTATTACCTTTATATTATTTATTTCTGTTATACTTAAAAAGGCAGTGGACTGCTTTTTATTGGTTACTTGGATAAGCCATTCATTGTCCTTGATGTGTCTGCATTCCATGTCTTGTGTTGGATATATGTTAAGTAATTTGTTTTCTAGCATCGCTGCTGAGATTTTGTGTCAGCTTTGAGGACTAGAAATCTGACCAATTATCTGGTCCAAAGAGGTCATCAAAATGTACCAATGTGGGATTAAGTCGGTAATTTTTGTTTCTTTTCGGTCCTTGTTTTATGTATGTTGCTTGTCTATTATGATTTTTATATTTTTCTGTATTGCTGAGAGGATTATTTGTCTCTAATTCAGAATTATTGTTCATCATATATGGTTCCATTGTTACGATATTGGAGTTTACCAATTTATTTTTGTTTGTTTCTTTTGTATTTATGCACTCTATTGGTTTTCTGGCTCTGCTGCTTTACTTGGAACAGGGTGTTCCTTTGTATCTTTTATAGTACTTTCACTACTTGTGGCAGTACCTAGGAAATTCGGGAGTGACGTGCCAATGGTCATCAACTGTGCCGTAGTTTTTCCATCATGGGGCCCAGGGGTACTCAAATCATTTATTTCACAGTTCATAAATTTTGAGTTTTTACACACACACACACACACACACACACACACACACACACACACACACACACAAAAAATTCTTGAAAAGATATCATTGGCCCTTCGCGAAGTTAAATTTTCTGCCAAAGGCACAAGTGAGAAAGGACTCCCAAATGTCCGCATCCCTAACCCTACCCAAAAGGGGATGGCATAACATGATTAGTATGGCCCAAGTGTAAGCAGAACCCCGCTTGCTAGGACTAAGAGTATTATGTTAATACAATTATCCCCATCCTAATCACATTATGGGCAAACTGGATAGAATGCCGAGAGTTCTATTCCTAGAACCAGGCCCCCCCTGGAATCCGTGGTCCAGCTCCACAGAATAGTTCCGCCTGAAAAACAGGTCCGAACATTGTCGGGTAGATGATGGATCTACCACAGTTCTCACTATTTAGCTTCGGATTTAACTCCACGTTAAGCCATGATATGTTTTCTCATTTCATTTGCTTTCAAAATTTTGGCAAAAAATGGAAAGGTCCACATAAGTTTACTCGAAAATATATAATGTCATATGGGACTCTTGGGTTCGAACCTGGGAAGAGATTCCTGAGGTTCGAGAGCCCCTCACCACGTCAAGGTGGTCCCAAAATGAGGGGGCTTTTGGTCTGATACCCAAGCTGGCGGTTTAAGATGAAAGGCCCCCCCCCCCCCCCCCCCCCCCAAGTCAGCAATTAAATGCTCAGACACGAGAAGTCATATTTACTGTCCACGAGTATTTCAAAAAGAACAAAACAAAACTGTCATACATAGCTTTGACAAGACAGTACAGCGTACAGTGGATGCAACTGAGCAATGCAGAAGTACGATATACTGAATACGTAACGAAGGAAAAAACAGCTTAGAAGAAAATGAAACTCCCGTTTTTAACGAAAAGAAAAGGAAAAGACCACCAACTGTAACCACTTCTGTGTGACTGGAAAGATTCAGCTTATGCGATTATAAACGAATTTTTTAGACCGTATTAAAGGACCCGGAATGGAAGGTTGCTGGGATTAGCTTGAGCCAGAATCCAACTCCGATGTTTCTTGACACTCTAGACTCTAGACTCTAGACTAGTGACTTACTGCGAATGCCTACCTAGTGGATGGGCGGAGCCTCACGACGTCATAGTATTATGTTTACGTCACGAATGGTTTTTGGATCTTTTTCCACGATTTTCTCGGTTCCGGCGTCGGCGACTTCATTTGACTCGATAAATATTAATATGGTCGAACTTAGGTACTAGATAATACTTGTAAAAATTAGGTAGGGATATGCATCTGCCAACTTGAACCTTGATCCGAGGCCTTGATAAAAAGGTGTTGCCGAAAAACCGCGCTTCGTCGGCTCCAAACCCCTTGGTAGTTTCAAATGGCTCATTTGCACAATTCTTTTTAGGGTAATTGGTTACTCCTGAAATGCCTTATTGTGAACGGCCCTCTGCCTGGCAATAGTAGTTATAGGTATCAACGTCAATTATTCGACACGACTTTTTCTTACTTAATCAATAAAGTCTTTGTGAGACCAACCTTAGAGTTAATTTAGTGAGTAGCACAAACACAAAAAAGTTGATAAATTCAAAGTATACTTTTCCCATAATTTCTGTACATACCTGTTCTCTCTCTCTCTCTCTCTCTCTCTCTCTCTCTCTCTCTCTCTCTCTCTCGCTCTCTCACCCATACACACACACACATCTCCATCCAAAAATACCGCTTGAAATACGAAGTATAAATACTTCTGGAGACCCTCCTTCACCTTCCCTCTTGCTCTTTCTTTCCCTCTCTCGCTATCAACTGAACAACAACATTTTATGACGAACCGACGACTTCATTTGCATATTCAGCTCAACAGCAATTCCACTAACGAAGTTACGAAAGAAAGTCTGAATTCTCTTCCAACGAAAAAGTCGACGACCCTGTATTTATCTCTAAACGACGCATCTGTATTTACATCGGGATTCATAACATGAATTAATTCTTATGTATGAGGACTGCTCTTTACATTATTAGACCCGATTTTAAGCAATTAAAATAACAAAATCTAATACTTCTTTACTTTTTTTCAAGCAGAGAGAGAGAGAGAGAGAGAGAGAGAGAGAGAGAGAGAGAGAGAGAGAGAGAGAGAGAGCATCGGGAATCAATTGTCATTATTTCACAAAGAACAGTATGCTATAATGCGGTTCACAAAACTACATGCTTTACAGGATAATTGTGGGGACAGTTGGATAATTTGATGCCCCAAAAGAATGTCTAAGAATCTTCAGACTCCTTTGCTAACGTTCTCCTCACTAACGAGGAAAGACTCCCAACCGTGCGGAGAAAAGGAACAGAGGACGTCCTTATCACAAGGTCCGAGCCAAAATTTTGCTAACGTGTCTACGGCATCTAAAAGACAAGTAAACCTTCCGGCAACACTTTTAAAAAGAGGATCAACCCTAACTGGGGAGAGGAAACCTAGTTTCCTACAGTAAGCCGAAATTCGATTATGCTATGCTGACGAAGGCTTTACAAATTTCAAAGTACGCCCTTTTAAGCGCAGACATCTGGTAAGTTCCTAACTGAATGCAGATACATAATAAGAAATGCTTGTCAGCCATCCGACTCCAAAGAGTACAATAACGTCAGTGAACACCAAGAGGACGTACAGGCTACAGCCTTTCATGGTCTTCTTTTAAGAGAGAGAGAGAGAGAGAGAGAGAGAGAGAGAGAGAGAGAGAGAGAGAGAGAAATTAGGATGTCTCAAAGACATCGTGTGCTCACCTTATCTGTAAGAGCAGGTTTTACTGTGCATTCACAGTGTCCTAAGGATTTTGTCTAGCTTTCTTTTAAACTCTTCCACACTGTTGCTGTTTACAACTTCTGATGGCAGTTTATTCCACGTGTCACATATCTTGCATGTAAAAAAGTTCCCACAGTGGGATGTGTTGTATCTCTTCAGTTCTAGTTTCCATCCATTAATTCTTGTCTGGTTTTCGTTTAATGTAAATAGGTTACTGTCTACTTTTGTTATGCCTTTCCATATTTTTAATGCTTCTATTAGATGTCCTCGCAATCGTTGTGTTCAGGCTCTCTAGTCGTCTTCGGTAACCTATTTGCCTGATGGAAGGCATTAATGGTCTTGCTTGTACTACTTCTAATCTATTTATGTCTTTTCTTAGTGTTGTTGACCAAAACTGTACTGCATATTTAAGATGGGGTTTAACTATTGATGTGTAGAGCTGCCGCACCCACTAGTTACTGTGCCTTCTTTTCAGCTTTTATGCACTGACTGTTTTGTGGGTTTTAAGTCGTTGGTAATAATGACTCTAAGGTCCTCCTCTTGTTCTACACTATTTATGTCATTCCCAAGCAGCATGTAGCTGGCATGAGGGTTCTTTGTTCCTATTTGTAACACTTTCCACTTATCTACGTTAAAACTTATTCAGTAGCTCTGCTTTTTCCAAGTCTGAGTTCACCAGGTTACCTCTATTGTCCCTTAGGGGACCTATGCTATTTTTTTATTGGTTCCTACTATTAACGTGAGCAAAGAGTTCTTTTGGGTTTTCTTTACAAACTGATGCAACTCTCTTATCCTCATTTATCTTTGCATTTCTTACTAATTTGTCCACCAATTTACAGAGTTCTTTATGCTTGCTTGCTTTTACTGGTGTTGGGTGTGGATTCACTGATTTGTGCAATCTGTCTCTTTCTCTTATTGTATTTTTAATTTCTCTGTAGAACAACTTAGGCTGAGGGTTGCCATTTGTTAATATTTGCCTTAATGGTATAAATCTACAGCGTTTTTCTGTGTATTCCTCATGAAAGGCTTCCTAGTGTTTATCTATGCCTGCGTTCTCGTCGTACTCTAGATTTTTAACGTACTCCTTTAGCTTTTTTAGGTCTTGTCGACGGTAGTCTAATCTCATTAATATCTTCTCTTTTTTATGTTGAACATTAATTTGAAATGAGATAATTTTATGTTTGCTTTTGCCTAGATTTGCACCTACTGAAAGGTCAGACACTAGATTATCTTCTGTTGATAGGACGATGTCTAGTATGTTGTTTCCTCTGGTAAGATTGTCATTTTGTTTACAAAATCTAAGTCTCTTTCCTTCTACGTTTGATGCAGAGGTCATCGTATCCCAATGCACTGCTGCATTAAAATCTCCCATTATTATGCAGAGTTTGCTCTTTATCTCTTGTCCTAGTAGTGCATACAGCTCCTCATCGGACATTTGTGATTGGTGGGGAGATCTGTACACTAGTGTTAGAATTATCTTCTTTCCTAGACTGTTTATATTAATGCCAATCACTTCTTGCATGGTTGTAATTTTACACTCTATTGGACTGAGGTCCTCCCTACGAAGTCTCTTGTTGCCTCTTGTATCCATGTTTCTGCGATACGTATTATGTCTAATTCCTCACTTGCTACCGAATAGATTGTGCATTAAACTGCGGCACTCTGAGGGACTTCTCTATCTTCTCTTTTGTCCTCGGTGGCTTTATTAGTTTCCCTTACTGTCATTGTTGCCTGCAGTGCTATTCCTAACCAGATTCACCGAGGTATTTCATGAGGTTTTCGATGAGGAGGTTTCCTATTAGTTTTCCTCCTTCGAAATTCAAGTGGGTTCCATGTCTCTTGTATACTTTCCTATTCCCTATAAATCTGTCCCTTAAGTTTACGAACCTAACACCCTTTTCTTGGAATATTAGCTCCAGTCTGTCGTTGATTCCAATGGCCTTGCTTAGGGAGTAGTGGCTTCCATTGGTTATGGGCAGAAGTCCTATAAAAATGCCGTTATCAGTTTTCTCACGGATGTTCTCTATAACATTCGTCAAGTTGGCTACAATACCTTCTGTCTGGCCAGAGAGAAAGAGAGAGAGAGAGAGAGAGATATTACCAAAAGGTACAGATCACCTACTTGTCCTCCTTCCAGCCTATCAATATTCTTGCCTTGAATGCAGCCTATATTTTTGTCTGCACGCGAGCTAATATACTCTGACACATTTACGTATACGTGTGAACATAATTCACAGAATACTCTTTACTAATTGGATTTTGTCACTCGAAAGGAAGATATGCTCCTTTTTTGCCTACTGCATTGGAATATAATGAAACGGAATATAAAATTGAAGCCAAAGGCCATATAATGAGACCCATCAGGTAATTCAGCGCTGAAAGAGTAACTGAGAGTAAAAAGCTAAAGGTAAAACAGGAGGAAAATCTCGCAGTTACGCTATGAAACAATTGTCATGAGAAATTGTCAGGAGAGGGTGGAAAGTAACATAGAAGAAAGAGAATATAAAAGGAGGTACCGTATTAAAAATGAAAGGGGTTGTAGCTAGGGGACGAAGGGACGCTGCAAGGATCCTTAAGAAATGCCTACAATGCACCGCGTGAGATGCGCTGACGGCACTAACTCCCCCCTTGAAAACTATACGGGGCTGTATACTGCATTCGAACAATAAGTGATGTTAATACTCCTAAGACCCTGTTAGATAGACGCCCGCCCAAATAACTTGAAAAGGTTGTCTGTCATAACAAACTGAAGCGTTTTCTTTTCATAAGGAAAACTTGAATGCACTAATATATCTATCATCAAGTCAAGGGCGAGCGAGATCAATTCGTAGATGGCATATTATATGACAGACCATAAAGCACTAAAATGAATATTAATATAAAACTCATTGCTGGTTAATGGTAAGCATGCTGAATTTGTGATCTCAACACTCTGGGGTTATGGAAACGAAAGAGAATAAATACATAAGAATATCTCCTTGAGTTCCAACAGGGCAACGGATCCAACAGGGCAACGGATGTTCCTGAAAGGATACTTGGTTGGATCTTAAAAGCAAGTATAATTGGTTCATAATTCGCTGAGGTTTTAATTTCCCTCCCATGGTCCCAGTCTTCGTAAAATGGATACGCAGGCAATCAACATGTTTTCCGATAAATAAACTCTTTAAAAGGAACATCTGTGAATGTAGATGTGTGCTATGAATAAGGTATTTTTTTTTTTTTAAATAAGTAAAAATAAGTAAAAAAAAAAAATAAAGTTTCTTCGGAGTGATCGAGTTTTCCGTACAGCGTATAATGCTGTATGAAACTTGGCTACGACCGGGGACGGGGTCAATGGGAGTGATCAGTTGCTCCCCAGATACGGTCAAGTGGAGGAGCATTGACGGCGCCTCCGGAATTGGACTCGGCGGTGCCATACGCCCAATCATAGCCAATCTTAACATTAAATAACATAAAAACTAATGAGGCTAGAGGGCTGCAATTTGATATGTTTGATGATTGAAGGATGGATGATCGACATGCCAATTTGCAGCCCTTTAGCCTCAGTAGTTTTAATATCTGTGGCATACAGAAAAAGTGTGGATGGACAGAGGAAGCTATCTCAAAGGTTTTCCTTACAGAAAACTAAAAAAAAAAAGACAAAAAGAACTGAGAGACACAGACAGAACTGATGGACGAATGTTCTAGCTACAATGCAAAAAGTAATAAACGTAGTAAGCGCAGCGTAAAAGAATAAAGAGTAAATTGTGATAAACACAGAGAGCCACCAAACATTGAAAAAACTTGAATCATCGCAGCTTACTATAATCGTCATTGAAATACGATGCTAAATGCTTACTTATATATTAACTTATTGACGAAATATTAAAGTGCTTGGTGAAGAAAAATCAATGTTCTATTGATAGGGGGATATGTGATGTAAGAGAGAGATATGAAACCATGGAATATGAAACAGAATTTTATTAGGAAAGGAAAGTTCCTCAGGGTGATAGGAATTCAGAGGGGAAAGTTGAGGAACAAAAGTTTTTTGAGTTAACGGGATGAAGGAAAATATGCGCTTGCTGATCAGTCAAAGGAATATTTCGAAAAGCTTTCCGTCACTGCGTATTTACGAATGATACTTTAAAGAAACTCCCACAAGAGAGAGAGAGAGAGAGAGAGAGAGAGAGAGAGAGAGAGAGAGAGAGAGAGAGAGAGAGGACCGAAATAATCGTCAAGTATTTGTTTCCAAAATGAAATAAAAAATAAAAAAAGACTTACCTCTACTTAATTAATAAATACCCAGGGTAAGAAAAATTTAAACTATAGTTTGGGGTCTAGATTTTTTGTTCATAACAGTGGAAGGTTTGTTCAAAACTAATAAGTTTAGGGCATATGGGATAGTACAACTCGCCAATTAAAATGTGAAGGTCTTTGAAGCTGCAATTCACGATATGCTAAAGAAATTTATCATAATGAAGTGGAAATACTGGTCACCCCGAGAAGTTAAATTTTCTCCTTACACTTTCTTAACTTTTTATCTCATCGCACTCGGGGAAGTCAACCCAGAGAAGCTATAACCATAATAGTTCATAAATAATTATGTTGAAAAAAAACTTCGTCAACTTTATATGATTAACCAGAGTACAGGCCGTCATAACATGACAAACTTCAATATACTCAAGGAAATTGGTGCAGTAGATTTCTTAACGAAATATGAATGCTTCAGATGTCATGACTAATTTCACTGCCATATACTGAGTGAACAAAATCCTTATAAGTTTGCGTGAGAACAAATGAGGCACGTTAGCCAAATCTAAGCAAGAAAGCAAGTTGGCATCGGACGTTTGATCTGAAAACCCGAATCCTCGGTCAAAACGATCTCAATCAGTCGTGCTCAGAAAGGAATGGATCACAATATGGCAGTATGGAAACAAAGCAACATAGCAGCGGAGGAAGACAAAGTTACCCGAAATACCTTTATTATAATTATGCTATGGAGAAAGTAAAGAGGGCTTATCAACGCCTAAACAAAATATAAGTGTTACAAAATTTATGAAAAATTACAAAATTACCACCACGACAGCTGACAAGAGTTTGAGTATGAACCCATATTTTTCTCTTTCTTTTCATGTTTCGTCAGGCTTCTGACTAATATTAAATGCCCCACGCACGTGCATGTATGTTATAAAGCGAGTGAAAGGGAACTTCATATTGATGTAAAGAATTTTAAAAACGTTTGAAAAATATTACTGTTACAAAACTCAGTTTTCCATATCGGGGTAAACTGAAAAATATTCCCACCCAAGCTTCAAGCGATGCTTCACAAAATGTAACCTTTCGTCTATAGAAGTTGCTCACCTGAAAAGGAACAATTTGCGAAGGAGGCAGAAGTCATTCAGACATATGGTCGAAAAAATCTGCAGAATGTTCAATATACTCATCGAAGTAAAAGAAGGAAGCACATGAAAATGGAGGCAGTAAATTGGCGAGTGACCTGGAAATCATGCTTAAAAGAACTCAGAGTCATAAGAAAAGAGAAGGAATTTTGTTGTTGCTTCAGTGGATGGAGCACATCAAAATAAGGGGTATAGGAATACTGTATAGCTTCTCGCTTTCAAGGACTCCAAACATTCACCACTCCATTAACAAAATCACAAATCTCGGTGAAATAAAAGTAAATGATCTTCCACAGTATGTTTCATATCAAGTTGTAACCATAAATATAAATTTTCCAATTCTAAAAAGATATCTTTATCCTAACATATAATTTCCACATACAATATGATGGAACTTGTATGAAACAAATTTAACGCCATACATAACATCTAAATATACATATACACAAACACACACACATACTTACATTTGGGGCAAGTATAGAAATAAACGACACTGGAAGTCATCAGGGAGCTTAGTTTGTCTTTATATCTAAAAAAAGAACCGATGGTTAACGGGTTCTTGGGTATGACTCTACTCTTAACTGCGTGAAGGTGCCGGTGAATAAGGTCACTTAGTTGAACATATAAAGACTTACCATGAGCAAAAGGAACACAGAAGTAAAAGCCCAAGTTTGGTACATTAGGAATATTAAAAACCAGAATAAACTTACACTTAAGAGAGTTGTATAATTGTTTTAAAAAAGCTTGGAAGGGTAGCAATGTTCTGAAACACAGTTTTGAAGAAATGAGATTTCTTGGTGAAAACCAAACCAAGTGAAGGATAAGGTATAGGCCCTGTGGAAAAGAATGCCTAAGAAATGTGAGCAGTTGTCACTTTAATTTTAAATTAAATTCCTTGAGCATTCTCTTCCACAGGGCCTATACCTTTTCCTCCAATTGGTTTGGTTTTCACCAAGAAATCTCATTTCCTCAAAATTAACATATTTCCAATGGTGACATGATCAAGTTGATCCATCAACTTCCTCAACCATTTATTCTACCACGAGATATGAGCAGCAGACATACATGATGATCTTTTAGCAATTGCAAAGGGAAATCTCATGACATATGTAACTAACAATGAAGTAGTTTTGAACTTAATGGACCTACTCACTTTCATAAACAGACAGGTAACTTCTCATTTACTGACCTTTTAACATCAAGAAATAAGTATCTTGCTGATTTTCACCGGAGAACAGTGAATGACTAACTTGCAGTGATCATGCATTCATTATAGATCAAGTATATCCCACCTGAGCATAGACCATCTTGCTGGTTCCTGGAAAAAGCAGCCATGCCAAAATCCAAGGAATTGAGGGGAATAAATGGGGCATGCAAAAGAATTCTAGACTTGATGATGTCATCAACTTACTCAACTGACCTCATCACACAGCTGGAATGCATTCTGTTTCAAGAACCACAGGTTTGTTCTGTCAACGACCAGTTGATGGTGACAAGAACTTCAAATATTCGGTAGACAACTTTTGAGAATCTTATGGGGAAAATACCAGACAGTAACAGACAGTAAGGGTACAGGCAGGCCCAGAAGCCTTGGAGTGAGAGGAAAGTTTTAGCAATTATCAGTGACAATCCTCTTCAAGGGATGGGGTTTATGTGTCCCCAAGGTACGCACGCAGAGTAGGTAGTTATTTCCTCTGTCTTAATCTCCAAATTTAACAAAGCTCCTTCTGAGTTTCCTCACTTTACTGGCTGTAGACCTCTTTCCTTAATCCGCAAGTATATGCCGGCGATGCCACCTGAAGCAATGCCCCAAGCAACATGCAAGGCCCTTATAATGCGACAGCAGCCTCTAAGTTCAGTTCAGTCGACTTTCAACTACGGGTAACTTCTGCCTGACCGAGCCCTGAGCTGTGGGCTGTGGAACTCACCTTCTCACACTGCATTGATTGTGCCATTCCGGACACCGCTGATAATCTTGGATCACGTCGAAATAACGTGTGTGTGAACAGTAACAGGAAGCAAAGATGGTGTGTGGCCCGAAAAGGAAATTGGTTGGCCAGTGTCTGTTTCTTTGACTCGTTTTTATCATCTCTCTCTCGCATTTCACCACTCAAGTAAATTGCTTGTCTCTGTCTTGAACACCGGTTTGCTATACCCAGTGTACAATTCCTTGAACATTAAATAATGTAATTCTCACACATTGTAAAGAAGTGATAGAGTAAAGGGCTTCCCTCCAATCTTTTCATTAACTCATTTATAGAGAGATTGTAATTTAGTAGTAGTCTCATCTGGAATTATCTCATTTCCAGGAGTGTCATTAGTGGAGTTACCTACATAGCCGTGCCTCTGTCTTCCTGACTGTATAAAGTATTCGCTCATGCTGAGGGTGAAAGAAATTCATGGGCGATTGGCTTCAGGGACCACCTGCAAGTGGCCAGTATTCGTAAATTTGATGCGTTGTCATTCACCCAGTAACTGCTGTTGCGCCCTTTTTCCATTTGTTATTTTTGCTGTTGTGTCCTTTTTCCATTTGTTATTTTAGAAAGTCTCAAATTTTCCCTGTTTATTACACCCTGTTGTGTGTGTAAATAATAAACTAATGTTGAGAAACACACTTTCACTCGGCGACCTTTCCAATTAGCAATTATTTTTTTTAATTATTCTGTTTGTGGGGTTACGAGGGGTATGCAAGGCCAAGGTTATTAACTTAAAAGTAAAATATGCAGTCAGCTTACATCGTAATCAATGACTATATATATATATATATATAGATATATATATATTATATATAGATATATATATATATATATATATATATATATATATATATGTGTGTGTGTGTGTGTGTGTGTGTGTGTGTGTGTGTATGGGTGTATGTACATACATATACACAGATAGATTTACAAACAATTGTCCCGGATGGTATGTGAGTAAATCATTTTCTTCCTTATAAATTATGCCAATCTTGTAACGTTGTAGAATATATTTTACAATTATATTCTCGAGATGCTAAATAACGAAGACTGATTTGGTGAATTTATAGTCAACAAGAACCTCTGCAATTAAAACGAACGAAATTAACACTGCATAAACACGAGGTAATCTGTTCTGTCGATGAGCAGAAAGCTGCTTAAATGTACTAACAAGGTCACTCCCTATGTCATAAGACTGAACTAAAGATCCAGAAGTTCTAGTTCCCTTGAAATTATTCATCTGCCACACCTTCTGCTCATTCTTTCCTTTTTCTAGTTTTCTGTAAAAGAAAACCATTGAGATGTCTTTGTCCGTCCGTCGCACTTTATCTGTCGGCTATCAAATCTTGAAAAATACTGAGGATAGAGGGCTGTAAAATAGCATGTTGATCATCCAACTTCCAGTCATCAAATATACCAATTACAGCCTTCTAACCTCAGATATCTTTATCTTATTTTAGGTTAAAGTTAGCCCTGAACGTGCGTCAGGCACAGCGATAGGTTCCAACAACAAAAGCTGTGACTAAAATTTCATGGGCCGTGGATGAAAGATTCATACAGCATTATACGCATTACAGAAAACAACGATTTCGACGAAGAAACTAAGGAGCATTTTTTGTTAACAGTTACTTCAGTAAAAACACAAAAATAGTAAAAATAGAAAAATCAGATCACAACTAGATTCGTAAAAGCCTCTAATCCCCCCAAGAAATAAATAAATAAATAAAATGAAAACAGCAAACAGCACAGCTTTTCTTCTTGTCCTTGAGTAATCAGTCCTTCCTTGCGATTCTAATTAAAAGCAGCTGCGGGACTCTGCCGAGTAAACACAACAATCGCTAAGGGGATTGGTTCAAGGAAGCGTCAATATAAGCTTTCGGATCTAATTTTGTTATATATATATATATATATATATATATATATATATATATATTATAATTAAATCCCGGTAGACAGGTAAGTGAAACAGGGACCTGGAACAAGTACTTTTAGTATATTCTACATTTCCAAGTTCACACTGAATATAATAGAAGTTGACAGGCCTTTATATACAAAAACAGAAAGAGGGGGCGGGGTTACAGTTTATTAATCTGGGTGGCCCCCACTTTCTTTTTTTGTATAGGAAGGCTTGTCAACTTCTTTTATATTCAGTGCGAACTTGAAAATGTAGAATATACCACGAAAACACTTGTTCCAAGTCCCTGTTTCACTCACCATTTTACCGTGGATTTAAGTTTATTTTCAATTACGCGTTCCTTCGTGCTACATTGGATATATATATATATATATATATATATATATATATATATATATATATATATATATATATATATATATATATATATATATATATATATATATACGTAGAGGAAGGCGTACTCTTGAAGGCATTGCAGACGTTTTGTCATTACTTGCCAGTTTTACGGTTCTATTGAGGCATAAGCAGGTAGGTTATAGCAAATTAAATTACTCTGATTTTATAAATATATTTCCCCTCACATTAATGACAGGTCCAAAAAGTGACATCCATTCGAACGTCCTTGCATAAGTGCTTAGAAGAAATCCTCTCATGGACGTCGTTAATCTACCCCTTTTTGAAAGATGGGTTGCCATTGCTCAAGTGGCGAAGTCAATTAGTACAAGTTCCGTCAGACATAACTTAATTTGCTAGTACCTTTCTAATCATCATAGGCCTCAATATAACCCTAAAACTGCCAAGTAATGGCAAAACGGCTGCATGGTGAACTTCTGCAGCGACCTTCAAGAATACGACTTCCTCTGTGTACGAGACAACTGCTTGATGAATGCAAACGAACAAGGATCTATTGTAAACATTCTCAAGTTACTCTTTCAAAACTAGTATCCCTCACACGTAGTACATTAACTACTATAATATACGTTGTATCCTTATTTAATGAATTTTAATTATATAATTATCTATAACATAATTAAGTAAATTAACATTCTTACAGAAAGTCTATTTAAAAAAAGACGATTATAATTATCGAGTAAAACAAAACATCAATAGAGGTGTGTCTTTGTAGTACGAGAAGTGGAACCTGCCATACCTGGAAAGAAGGAAGTTGATATCAAATAACGTTCGATGCTGAACGCACTCTTATTCAAGACGACGCATGAACATAAACATAACTGAGAAGTAATATGTACATCATCACATACACACACACATGCATGCATATATATATATATATATAGATATTATATATATATATATATATAATATATATATATCTATATCTATATATATATATAATCCAAAACAGCGGTGCCACAGCTGGATATACATCAATGAGGAGGACATAAAGACTTGCTAAAAATGGTCAATTTATTACCAACGTTTCGTAAAGTTTTCATTACATTTTGAGGGCGGTACAGAATAAATAACATAAATTACAAGAAGGCTGTAAATTTAAAATTTAAAAATCCAAGTTGCACGATGATTATAAATTTAAAATATCAAAAGAAACAACTAAAAGGATTTTTCTCTCTACTTTTAACATTGCCATTGAATAGGTTGGCCCTGGCCTCCCTAACTTTTGTAATATTTTTTTTTTTTCTTGGTATTTTATGTTTTGTGTTTTTTAAGTTGTCCTTTTAGTTCTTTCTTTTTATATTTTAAATTTGTAATCTTAGCACAACTTGGATTTTTAAATTCTAAATTTATAGCCTTCTTGTAATTTATATTATCGATTTTGTACAGCCCTCGAAAATGTAATGAAGACATTACGAAACGTCGGGAATAAATTGACCCTTTCTAGCAAGTCTTTATGCCCTACTCACTGATACACAAACACACACACACAAACATATATATATTATATATATATATTAATATATATATAAATTATAATATATACATATATATCTATATATATATCATATATATCTAGATATATGTATACACATACATATATACATATATATATATATAAAATAATATATTTATATATATATATAAATAAATAAATATTAGTGTGTGTAGATAATACGAGGAACATCACTGAGTGAGAAATAAATAGTACTTGTCGAATTCCGTAGTGCCCAGTTATCTATAAATTGAATTAAAACACTTATCAAAACATTACTTTGGCTGCATTTCTGCAGAAAACAGAACCTTTCCAAATCAATCCAAGTCCACCCGGCTCAAGAACCAATTGAAGTGAACAAAGGCCAGCGTTCTCACAATCTATTCCCACAAGAACCTCAAATAGTAAAGACGCAAATCCTATTATGCGAGGGAATTCCCCCTGACAGATTCTGCGTACATTCTGAAGCCGCTTCTGTAGAGGATAAATCCGGTCTCAGTTCCCACTCGCCCAAGGCTTCAAATGACCTTCACCACCCTAGGAAGAATATGAAGAATGCGTGAAGATCCCGAGATGAGTAAATTGAGTCCCCGAGATAAAACTGGATTGGAAACATGCACAGTAAACATTAAAATTTATGACAAGGCAAAATGGTGCACAGGGTAGCAAAAACACGTGAAAAAAGAGGTACCTGTACTCTCGTTGGCCTCAAAATGTGCACCGCAAATTATATGAAAAAAAAAAAGAAAAAAAAAACTCTCACTACTACCGGACTTCCGCACCGCATACTAAAGGGTACTGACTTCCTTAAATGGTCACTGATGGAAACGCGTACAATAATGACAGTCACGACAGAAAGAGAGAAAAAAACTGCCGTTCAATCGCTAAAACTTATTCAGTCAAATCATAAAGCGTTTACAAGATATATTAACATATGAGAGAATAAAAAAAAACTAAAAAAGGAAAATGAATGGCCAGTTATGGAAAATAGTAATGTAAGAGCTTTAAAGATTAATTACAACGATTAAGCGATATAAGCAGACAAGAAGTACCTTGAGCAGTCGGAACCATGACGTAAACCCGAGCGTTTGCGCCTTCATTAAAAGCGAAACGACGAATTCAAAGAAGCCAGGAGTTCGGGAACACTACACCCGAGATCCATGGGTCGTTCGTTAAGTTCTTAGAGGAGCTCTCGAATGCGGATAACAAAACATACTTGTATACACTAAACATATTTTTCCTCAAGGTGTCTTTCACATCTTTCGTGAATCTAAATCATGACCAAAAAAAATGTCATATAAATGCATATCTGTGGCCTCCCTTTGATCTGTTTAAAATGAAAGTTTCTTTGCTAACTATATTTTCCGACTACCTGTGACATCGTCTATCATTCTCTAAGCAAACTTGATTGCACGGAGTTTATTCACTTTTAGGGAGGAAATACTACTAAATTACTGTAAGACACTTAAAACTTACAATCTAAAGATTAGCAACAAAGGAAGGGGAAATAACAGATCGTCACATAAATGGGATCTGAACATAGGCTCATATACGGTACAATGTAAGGTTTATATACTCCATAGAAAATGTAACGACCGTGGTGTACTTTCAGATACGATCGTATTTGCAACATACTGAAGTAAACATAACTAACATTCCAGATCTTTATTTTCTAGCTAAATTTGCTCAATGCGGTACTTTCAGTTCTCTCAAAAACGGTAATCACGTTTCAAACTATAATTATCTTTTCGTGTTAATGAAGGACCCAAATCATTTTATTTGTCACCGTTGGACTTTGTATCCGCTATCAGTTCCTAAAGAACCCAGCATGCACATTCCATCTCATTGGCTTGTTTTACTTATGTCTCGTACGTTTTTGTTTATCCCTATACTTGTTTTTTATCTGTTCTGACCATGGATATCATATCTTGGCTCATTATATTAATAACAATAATGCTTGCAACAGTTCAAACCCTTGTGTCCTGCTACAATATGCAGAAGGGACAAAAAAACGGGAAAGGCGACTGTGAAAACCTGACCACTGACTCCGCGTGCAGCAATAAAACATCAAGCTGCTCTGTTGCGCTTTAAAATTAGGAGAGATCAAGGTGAGTCCCTGCTGAGTTCTCGTTCGTTTACATGCAAAGTGCATATTGAAACTGCATTTTGCGGTATTTCTCACATTTTTATTATAGCTTCGTTTTTAAAATAGCATTTTCACAAATGTTCTTTATTAAACTGCATCTAAAATAGAAGAAACCTTGGCTCCCAGATCTGAATTTTAAGATGCAGACTTAGGAACAATCTTCGTAAGCTACTCTGGCCCTTAGCTAGTCATTCTTTACGGTCCAGTTTCCACTTGGAAATTGTCCATTTCCCCAATCATACTTCTGTCGCTACTGGGCAGTGTTGCATTTTCCTTATGTAAACAGGGTTTGCCCCTTGACTAATAATGATAATAGAACGACGTGCATCGCACTGGTCTCAGAAATCAAGGAACAGTAATTAAAACAAGAAATCATATGGACAAAATAGCGTCACAAACATCAATTATCAGTGGAATATGGAGTACACATCTGAAAAACCAAAAGGACGTTAGAAAAATGACGTGATTTTTGTGGGTATACCATATGCATACTGAAAGGAGAGATACGACATTGTGTGAAAACGGTTTAACCCTTAAATAAAGGACTATCTAAAGGGGAAAAGTATCTTAAATTTGAAGACAAAATAGAATAGCTCCTTAAATTGTCAACAAAACCGAATTATGGAAGTATGGAAAAATTCGCCAACGTGTATTCCGAAGGAGATAAAAGCTTCTGCTTGTTGAATATGCAACAACAGAAACTCTCACGCAAGTAGTTATGTAATATTTAGCAGCTTTTATTTATGTGAAGGAGCTGTAAAATGTCCCTTACTTTATCTGGCAGACTATATTATAAATTCAGGCGACGGGCTTGGTCTGTTCCACAGACAACCTGAAATGTCAAAGTATCTTTTCCTAGCTATTCACTTTACAAAAAAATGTAGAACACTTAGTATATATTAGTGATATATATGCACTTCCTCTCAGAACCTTTCTTGAGAATAATCGCTAAACCCCCCGCCCACCCCCCCACCCCCCCCCCCCCACCCCCAACCAAATCAACTGCCATTTTATTTTCCTCCACAAACAAAAACTGAAATTCTAACAGTCCTTGTCTTTTAAAAGACAAAAAGCATAAAACATCAAAGTTAACGGTATGTGGTTATACTAAACTCATGGCGGTGATGTTTAGTACGAAAGAGACCCGGATAAAGAATCACAAAAACAATTATGAGAACAAACCAAAGGGGAAAAGGAATTTTAAGTGAAAAAATTTAGTTTCTAATTACTGTGATGATAAACGAGCCGAAGTAGATAACAATTCATCCACATTTCTCTTCTGGAAAAAATCAGGAACGTATAGGTAACTATCATTTAAGTAAGAATTGGCCAATTGTATAAACTCTGGGAGCATGATATAACAACACAATAAAATACAAAAAACTAAAATATGAATATTACGAAGATAACTTATGTTTAGGAGAAAATATTTCGAAACAAAGCAACAAAAACATCAACGACTTGAGGGCGAGAATGATACTAAGGCTAAGCAAATAATCGACAAGTTTTAACGTCACTCGGTTCTTCATGTCTTGGCTCGCGGTTCACTTCACCTATTGAACTGCTACAGGTGCAGGGAGGGAGGGAGGGAGGGAGGGAGGGAGGGACTGGCACTGACCCTGGTGACGCTTCCGAAAACTCCAAAAAAGTTTTCCTTCCTATCTCTTCCCGCTACGACTTTCAGGAAGTAGGCAGAAAAGAAAAAGCATTCTCCAAAAGGAAAAGGGTCAAAGGCGCACGACACAAGGGCACGAAATATGGTTGAAGAGAGAAACAAACCGAGCTGGTTTTTTGCAATACTGCTCACATTATCACCTTTACCAACACGCCCCCCTCCTCCCCTCACTATCTCTCTCACTCTCTCGTCCAAGTTTCTATACATACAAAAACGTGATCATATCCATTTACTTAAGTCTTCAAATGACTTAAGAAATTACAGCGGCTGCTATGGGGAAGAGAATATCTGTGAACCAACCAAAGAGAAGAATACTAAAGGACGCAAATTACCACATAGAGGAAAACTGAGGAAGGCAAGGGAAGGAAAACCAGTCTGCAAAAGGTGAAGGGGACAGAGTCAATCAAAAGAGAAGTTATGTACTCGAGAAAGGAGATGAATGGAAAAATCTTGAGTATGGTCAAACTACATACACACACACCTTTATATATATATATATATATATATATATATATATATATATATATATATATATATATATATATATATATATATATATATATATATATATATATATATATATATATATATATATATATATATATATATATAGAGAGAGAGAGAGAGAGAGAGAGAGAGAGAGAGAGGTGTGTGTATATACATACATGTGTGTATGTATGTATGTATGTAGATGTATGTAGTATGTATGTATGGATGTCTGTATGTATGTATGTATAGTATGTATATATATATATATATATATATATATATATATATATATATATATATATATATATATATAATTATATATGTATATATATAGAGGTGTGTGTGTGTATATACATACATATGTATATATATATATATATATATTATATATATATATATATATATATATACACTCAAAAATACATAACTCTAACGTTCGGTTTGCGTAATGAATCAATAATTTTTTTTTTTATTCCGTCTCCCCTTCTCTGCAAGCATGCCGATAACCTTGTCGTGGGAGCAAGTTTTTCCCAGGAGAACATTGGTATTGCAGCACTTTCTTAACCTTTGAGTAATAGACGTTTTTTTCGCCTTAAAACCTTAAATCATGAGGAAGTGAAGTGACAACTGGCCTCTTGCTCCTGCTCGAAGAAATGGTTGCTGAATATTCTTGTCGATGGTGATATAAGCTGAATATTATTAAAAAGAAAGAGCGATGTAATTTAATGGGCAATACTCGCTAGGACAGATAAATATATACATACATACGTGCATACATAGTACATACATACATACAGAAAAATGACACGCACTTTTTTACGTTCACAAATATTAAACCACCCTCTGTTTAATATGAGGGGTTGGCGAAAGATTGCAATTGTGCTATATTTATGGACTGTGATGTCAGTTCAAAATGGAAGAGAAGAGGTTATGATAAATGTAAAAACTTCTGAGTTTGTAAAAGTCAGAATGAAAGAGATAAGATGAGTCTGAATCTACGCATTGCTGAGTTCGAGAATGGAGAAAGTCGACATTGAATGTAAAAGGCGGGTGAGTGGCATTCCTGGCGAGTGAATAACAATGTCAGGTCTTCGGGAATGTTTTCTGAAAGGGTTTGACTGCCGTGTAAATGTGATGTCCAAGGAATATACACTGGTAAACTGTAATGAGAAAGAGTACATGGTAGGAAAAAAAGTTATACGACAGTGTGTTCCCATACAAACAGAGGAGGAAATTCAAACATGTAAAGGTGAGTGACGGTGATCAGAATGGCTGGAGATATGTACTAGGATCATCATCAAATTGATATATAAGTAAAAAAAATGAAGGAAGTTTTATTTGGAAAAGAAGGGTTCAGAATGCAACTAAAAATGTACCTAGTGAATTAAGTTTAATAAAATTACTAAAGTCATAGCTTATGAGTGTGAATTAGGGGTTACTATAACTAGAGTCATACCTTATGATGAGTAAGAAAATTTTATGGATTATGTTACTATATCAGCAGGAAATCTTTGAGGGCATAGCTACATAGGAATGAAATATGGAATAATTACATAACTAAATTTTTGATGGAATTACATCGCTATCGATTTTTAAGTGACAGCTATAATGAAGGAAGAAAGGAAGGTATTCGAAGTACAGTTAGAGAAAAGATGGCAGGATATTAATGAAAATCTCAAGGGTAAATTTAAGCAAAGGCCCATTGAGGAAAAAAGTAATTCAGTAGGTAAATAATAAAAAGATAAATGTTAGACAAATGCATGTTAAGCATAAAATGCAAACATGGAGATATTAACTGGAGAGACTGCAGACCTGTATTGTTGAAAACGTGCTTTCAGTTGTTAAATGGGGAGGACAGATGAGAGAGAAAGGGATTCCAGTACATATGAGATTCTTTATTAAAATAAAACAACTTGCTACTGTAGATAAGGATATTACAGGGTTGAATCAGGGAGAGGCACAAGAGTTGATGATACTGCACGTGAGAACTGTGACACGGAGGTGACAGTGAAACGAGGATGCTGAGAAGGCAGTGTAAGACAAATACAGAAGAGGAAAAACGGCTCCAAAGTACAGTGAAATATATAATTGCCTCTTGGGATAAGGGCCAGTGATAAATGTGACCGTAAAAACTATTTGCTGTATAACATTACATAGTACAGCTGAGAAAGTGCATTCTAAATTGTAACTTAGAAAGTACAATAAGTTCTATAAGTAGTATTAGATGAGCTGAAGACAGTGTGAGGCTTAAGTGATTCGTAAGTGTTGAGGAAAAACCTGTATGTGGTGTGTATGAGCCTCAGAAAATGATAATGATAGAAATGATAAAGCTACAAGGTGGAGGTTGCTGAGGATGTGTAATGTAAATGGCTATCTATAGAGAGAAATAAGAAGTGTCTCTGATCAAAGCTAGCAAACCTAATGTTAGAATATGAAAAGAAATGAATGACATTTACTACTCTAAACCTGGTTTAATATTACTATGAATGGGCTTTTGAGAGCTGTCATGGACAAACTCTGAGGACTCTGAAAAAGTATTGTCGAAGTAGTATGATTTGTCTAATGTTTGTAAATGATACAATGGTAATTGATGAATGTAACGGGGAAGCTAAAGCAACTTATAAAGAATCTGAAAGTGCTTAAAGGGGAACTTCTGGTTAATAGCCATTAAATTTCGTCAAATAGAACTAACTTTTAATATGCTAAAAAATGAGCCATTGCTCGAATCTGTACTTAATCCCATCTTTTTACAATTTAATTTCAAATTAGCGCCGAGGTACTTCAATAAGAGTTGAGTTGAATATAGGATTAAGGCCAAAGGCCAAGCACTGGGACTTCTGAGGTCATTCACCGCTGAAATGGAAATTGACAGTAAAAGGTTCGAAAGGAGTAACAGGAGAAAAAACCTCGCTGTTGCATTATGAATCAAAGGTTAGGAGAGGGTGGAAAGTGAGATGAATAAAGAAAATATGAAAGGAGGTACAGTAAAAGGAACGGGAGTTGTTGCAGCTAGGGGCCGAAGGCACGCTGCAGAGAACCTTAAGTAATGCCTACAGTGCACCGCACAAGGTCCACTGATGGCACTACCCCCTTACGGGGACTTCAAGAGGAGAGCGCCATTTATCCACGATTCGACTATATGTTACCATCTGGCGGATTAGTACCGATGACGTAGTGTTGTGGTCGCCTCACAATAACAAGCGCACCGAAGCACGCTTATTGTATTGTATTCGTCCTCAGTATTGTCCTCGTGTTTTAGGTCAGTTGTCATTCAAATAGCGTCAATTATGCCAACTTGTATGGCGTTTGGTTGTGCTAATACTTCTGGCAAGTGTTCAAAAGCCACATCATTCCACAGGATTACGTCAAATAGAGAGAAATCAAGTTGCTGGCTGATGGCTCTTCGAAGGGAGGATATCATCATCAAAACCTTTCGATCTAGGATGCAAACCGTTGTCTGTACGGACCATTTCTTGCCAACAGATTTAAAAGATGACATTAGGCGCAGGTTATTAGGTATGGCTATGAAATTTATATATGTTTTGGGAACTTAATTTCCCTTTGAACAGACCACGGTAACGACGAAGATAGGGCGGCTATCTACCGCTATCTATACTATGGAGCCCACACTTGTATACATTTGAATTGAAATTTATTCTTGTCAATCGCCATGTGCGTGGTGTGATGGGGTGATCGGCAGTTTTCTAAACGTGTGTGTGTGTGTGTGTGTGTCCATGAATTGATGAGGGCCTTCACTTAGTCCTTTTTAACTAGTTTAATTAATGATGTTTTAGAATTAAGGGCTGTTTGCCTAACTAGGCCTACTTCAGGCTACTTCTTTATCTACCATTTCAATCATATATTTTCAGCTGACAAATACAAACCAAAAAGGATATTATCTGAAGATGTTGTGCCCTTGGGTTTTGTTTTTACAAAACAAAACACCGAAAGAAATGTCTCTAGAAAACGTTTGTTGCGCAATGATAAAAATATGGTAGGTACCAAAATCCTAAATTATTTAAACCCATTATGGAATGTAAAGAAATTGATAAAATATTCAATTTTGGGAAATTCAGTAGGCCATTTTTATTGCATAGACAGCACGCCTGGCGGAATAGTTCCGCCTGCCTGAGCCTAATGCGACATGACGTCACACATAACAGCTGAGCCACACGTAAATGGCTGCGCCCATGGTGCAATAGAAAACTGGATGTAAAAAATAAGGAAACGCCCCTTTAAAAATTTTTTTTCACCAGGGGTACTTAAATGGAATAATACTATATATGTAACAGCTAAAATGCAACCAGAAGTTCCCCTTTAAAAAATGAGAAAGTTTTAAGTGTTCACTACAATACATAGAAAAGCTGTGGTAAAGCTCAACTAGGTTATGTATATGTACAGATGAGGAAAATGTTCTAAAGGAATGGGAAAAGAAATAATTCGTTCTTTCTTTATCGAGAAAGAGGATATATGTGACAGTAAGAATCAAACAAGCAAGTCATTGCTTAATATACCTGGGAGGGACAAATATCAGAAATACTGAAGAGAAAGCATAAGACGCTTAGGCTGACTGCACATGAGACACCACTTTAAGTGGAAAGTGGCCGGCCACTAAAATAAACAAATGGAACACACATGGTCGTATGGATACCACAGATGAGCCACTAAAAGTGGACGACACTGAGAGTAGATACTTAGTTGTTACCAGGTCTATTTCTTGGCCACATCACTGTACAGGCTGATATTATTAGTCGACACTAAGTGGCAGGCCACTTAGTGGCAAGCCACCGTCTATTAAGTGTCTCGTGTGTGGACAGCTGATAATATCAGCTTGTAACCACAGATGAGAAACTATTTGTGGCGCTACAGATGAAGTTCCTGCAGCATCACCATGGATAGCTTTGAAGTTGTATATGTCTGCACTTTGCTATTCAAGAGAAAGAAAAAGATACACTGACGAAAGAACTGGTACATCCAATAATTAGCCAAAAGATTGCTATGGGGAAAGTTCCATATAGTATTTGAAGACCTCAAGTATTGCCAAGAAAAATTTCACAGCTACTCCAGGATATGTGAATAAACATTACATAATCTGATTACTATAACTGGACCCACAATATCCCATCAAGACATGAACATAAGCAAAAGAGTGTCGACAAAGGAAAGGCTGCCAGTAACTTTAAGGTAAGCACAGAACCCCAATTGCATATTGTGTATATTTTCTTATCAATACATAATTCAGCATTCTCCTGGTAGTTACTTAAACATTATATAGAATAAATCAGTAGATATATGTGAATCTTATTATCTTCTGCCAGAAGAGTATGAGAATACTACAAATAATTATATGTAACACAAATTCAATGGGATCAAGAAACAAACCAAAGTTCCTTCTTGCACTGATCCTTTGAGGACACATAGTTTCAGACCATATATATGCAACACAACTTACTTCAATCTATATTTTGTGACTAACTACATAAAACAACTGAACCCATCGTTTGTTGAAAGTAAAAAGGGAATATTCAAAACTAATTACTAAATTGCAAATAGTTACACATCATCTGAATTGACCCATCTCCCAGTCACCTACTGAGTATCTTGGCGCCCCCCAAAAAAAGTCTTTCCTCTGTGCGCTCTGATTTGAAATAATGGTTCTATCCTCAGCCAATATTGGTGAGCCACTGTGGTGTGGCCAAGAAAACAGACTGGGTAGCCATTTCGAATCAACTCTTTTAGTGTTGTCCAATTTTAGTGGTTTGTCTGTGATCTTCTATACAAACATGTACTGTTTTGGACTGCCCGCACACGGGACACTGTCAGTGGAAAGTGGTTGGCCGACTAAGTGGCGAACCACTAAAAAAAATATTGAACATGTGTATTTACGTGGAAGACCGCAGACGAGCTGCAAGCAGTGGACGCCACTAAAAGAGTGGCTACGAAGTGGCTACTGGGGTCTATTTTCTTGACCACACCACAGTGCCTCACTACTAGTGGCCGCAGACAGAAACTGTTATTTCAAATCAGAGTGCGTACACGAAAGATACTTTTTTGCAGTAAGTGACTGACAGGCAGAGAGGACATACCAATAGTATCACAAAGACATGTAAAGATAATTGACTGTGAAACTTTGATTATAGTGCAGAAAAGACCAGCTCTCTATGATTTTACACTAAAGGAATATGAGGATAAGCATATAAAGGGGAAATTATAGACAGAAGTATGTGGGGCTGTTTCACACCATAGGATAAAAAGGAAAAAGGTAAGGATTTGTATATTCCTTTGTATTGAAAAATACATTATACATGTGTCACCGAAAACTGAACTCTATATGAATTAAGCTTGTGTCACAAATATATACTAGGCATATGCTACTCTTCTCCTGTGTCACCTCCTGCACACACACACACACACACACACACACACACACACACACACACACACACACACACATATATATCTCTATATATATATATATATATAGATATATAGATGTTATATATATATATATATACAGTTGTATTCCAAACAGGAAAATTAAAGGTGATTTTGTTTGAGTATACCCAACAGTTTCGTCCTCCATTGGACCTCTTCTTGGAGCGTTTATATGTGTGTGTAAGCACGCACGGATACACACACACAAACACACAGTGCCCTCTTTATTTCTGTTTCATCACACACGTTAATATATAATTTATATTCCTAAATGTTATTATACTACCATAGAATAGCTCCTTGCGGTGTAGTAAAATATGAAGCTAATTCGCGAGTGAACCCAATACTTCTTTTTTTTATATCTTTAGCAGTTTCTTTTTCTTCAGTAGCAAAGCGCAAACACAAGCAACGTCAACAGTGGGAATCCATGTCGACACTGTTAGGAAGATCATCTGTCTCGGCCAGAGGTAGTGTTTCGTCTGCAGGTACAGTAGATATTCTCAGTTGGCCACTAAGTGGCCAACTACTTTCCAATGGAAGTGTCCCCTTTGTGGGCAGCCTAAGTAGTTGGCCAACTACTTTCCACTGAAAGTGCCCACAAGGGACACTTTCACTGGAATGTAGTTAGCCACTAGGTTGCCAATCACTTTGTGGCCAACTGATAATAGCTACTTGTACCCGCAGACTACACTATTTCTGCCCGTGACAGATGAATTTCTCAACATGGTTAACATGGACACTGTTGATGTTGCATGTGTTTGCGCTTTGCTACTGAAGAGAAACAGCTGAAGATATGTGTGTGTAAAAGAAGGTACTGGGTATGCCCGCTACATGGCGAGACTGCTTCGGGGAAAGTTTCGCATATAATTTGTAGACCTTAATTAAGTCTTATCCTGAAAAATTTTACACCATCTTCAGGATGACGGAAGAAACATTTAATAATCTGATAACAATATAATTGGACCTATAATATCTCACCAGGACACAAGCATGAGAAAATGTGTGCCGATCGAAGAAAGACTTGCGTTTTCTGTATATTTCCTTATTAATACATAATTCAGTATTCCTCTGGAAGTTACTTAAACATTTCACAGAATCATATATAACTCATATCAAGTCATAATGGGATAGAAAAAAATAATATCAACTTGCACTGAGTTTGAAGAACATATATGCAACAAAAATAAATTCTTTTTTTCTGTGTAACTAAACAAAACAACTGAATCCATCGTTTCCTTCAAATAAATTGATACCGGAAATAATATACATACATTACTATTTGATGCAGTCGATGTACATCCTTGCTTTAGTTTTGGATAACTTTGATTATGAACCTGTTCTTGGCTATGTAAAAAGTCTTGGTTTGAGAAATTACTTTCACAAAGCTAGTGTTGCATAGATATTTGAACCTCAAGAGTTATATGATCTTAGGCGTTGGGAGAAATGTATGGTGGAGCTGTTTGCAGAGGGAAGGTATGAGTGAAAGGCATAGTACCATGAATTCATTAGCTGGACTCCGTGTCGACTTCTGCTGTACTCTCCCCATGATTTTAAGAATTACTATTTGTGCCTCAAACACTTGATCATCACTAAATTTCTTAAATTTTGGAAGCAGCGACATTAGCAGATTTATCGTCATCAATATCTTCATGTGCCCTCTTCTTTAAAGTATCAATCAGCTCTTCTTCATAACTCTTCTTGGTAATTACTTTGATTTTTTTTTCTTTTTTACTTTTTGCTTTGTGGGAGATTAAGTCTTTGCTTTAACAGAACATGTACTGAGACCTTATCCAAACAAGAATCTAACAGTTCTACAGCGTATTTCCAACTATAGATTATCAGGAGTAAGAAGAATTGTAGAATGTACATCTGGCATATCGTCCAACAAGTAGAGAATTTTACATACACCAGTAAATGTCAAACCTGATTTTTGTGATGCTATAGTCACAATTTTGTACAAAAAAAGAGAAGGGCTTCAACTTTTAAGACACACTTTACGAAAGCTTATTGTCAGGCGTTCAGCCTGTTGATACTAGAGGTGATATGAGAGGAAAAACCGCCAAAGATTATTTTGCTTCATATTTCACTACACCTCAAAGAGTTCTTACATGGCAGTATATTAAGTCAGATATATTAACTTGTGTGATAAAACAGAAATAAGGAGGGCATTGTGAGCGTGCGTGTGTACCTGTATATAACTATATATATATATATATATATATATATATATATATATATATATATATATATATATATATGTATATATATATATACATATATATATATATATATATGTGTGTGTGTGTGTGTGTGTGTGTGAGCGCGCCCGTGCGTAGGATGAGGTGACGCAGGAGAAGAAGAATAGGCCTATATATGTGTGACACAAGTTTAATAAATTTGTCCCGCAAACTTCAGGATTTGAAAGCGAATTTCTCTTTGCTGATAAAATGTCTCGGCGGTTTCAAGATATATCCTTCACACAAATATACAATCTAGGTAACCTAAATATATATATATCTGAATGTGTGTTAGGGTCATAGCACAGAAACTTCATATAGAGGGCGTCAGGAAAAGTTTGGGAAACACAAAAATATTTGGACGTAAGAACTCCCATCAACAGGCACAAGCGGTGATTAACAAGAAGCGTTCGGGAGGAAAACACGTTGGGGATCTTCCTCGGGATGATATCAAGACTTTTACTTAAATTAGCAGCAGCAATTAAACAAGTTGTAATTTACGTTTGTGTGAAGAAGCAATCAATGTTATTTGTTTTCTTGCACAGCACAGTTATTTCATTATAACCGGAGTTCAAAAGGAAAATAAACATCACAAATGCGTCAGCTTCAATACGAAATTATACATGGATTATAAAAACGGCAAAGGTTCAGTCATTACTGGAGCACTTTTTAAATAATCGTTACCATACAAAACATGAGCAAGATTATTAAAATAATAAAAAACTAAAAAAAATTAATATTATGTATTTTTCCTTTGGTTTTATAGGGAACAAGTTAAAAGACCTTGAAGTAAATGATCAACTGTTAGAAATCCCAATTATTAAAGCACGCAGCTATTAATTTCTATATAGAGTAATCACTTTATGTCACAACTCTGTTGTTCTCATCTTCCATTTTAACTAATTTCCTTCTCCTTTATGACTTTATGGAAATCTTCATCCTTATTTGCTAGAGAGAGAGAGAGAGAGAGAGATTTGGGTCACCATTTACAAATAGATCGACACTAACAATATACACCTTCCACCTGAATTTAAAAGAAACTGGAGAAATACAAATGAAAGCTCATTCTAGTCTCTTAAAAGATGGAACCATTAGGACGGCGAAAATACTGAGAAGTTCCTTGGCATCGATCGCAAGCACCCATCAGCAGGAAAGGACAAACAGCAGCACCCAACGATTCTATCAGGAAGCAGAAGCGCATTCCACAACATTAACGGGCACCGAGCCCACCTACTCTTCCCAAGCGCGTTTTTTGGCATTTGCTAACAACCCCCCCCCCTCCCCCCCTCGTGCCGCTTCCCTTCCAGGATACAGAACAAATGCAGTTTTTCCCCGACTCATGTTTCTTTGTCTGGTTTTTCTTGTTCTAAAATTACCTTGGGAGATGAAGAATGGTTTCAGGTCTCGACAAGCGAGAGAATCGTCACCGAATCGCGACATGTAATGAAAAACACGATTCCATTCAAAATCGTCTGATGTGCTTTGATACACGTCATGATGGATAGTTGGCTCAAACTGCATTTTACTTACTAGTCTGATATAGTATGTACAACGACTGCCCTTGCTCTCTCTCTCTCTCTCTCTCTCTCTCTCTCTCTCTCTCTCTCACATTCTTAAATAAATCTAGATCTTCATTCTGCAACCAATTAAAGGCCCGCATTCATAAGTTGCCAGTCACTAACTGTTTTGCTAACATTTTTTGTTTTTGTGCTTCGTTGATAATGTTAAAGCTATTCAGGTCATAAGTTAAACATGAAGGTGAATCTCTTTGTTTTTTATATATATATATATATATATATATATATATATATATCTATATATATATATATATATATATATATATATATATATATATATATTATATATATAATAATATTTATATAATATATATATACACACGCGCCTGTGTATGTAACACACACACACACACACAGGGTGAACTTGAAAATGTAGAATATATTACGAAAGCTATTGTTCCAAGTCCCTATTTCACTTACCTTTCTACCGTGGATTTAAGATATAAATATATATATATATATATATATATATATATATATATATATATATATATATTGTTACATTTATTTACCGTCTCGTCTCCCCAGCATTTATTTAATCTATTTTATTTGTAAAAAGGCAGCCATATTCCTCCAAATATCAGCTGATTGTAGGCGGGAAACCAAAGCACGCCAGCCAGAGATAGAGATTTCCTGTTAAAAGGGGGAAAATAAAGAGTTCTCAGCCTTAAGGACGTATCCCAAAAGGGAAGGGTGTAGGTAGCCAGGCACTTATTAGGCCTACGTCTTAAGCTCTTTTCCTGTGAACCCTCTGCTGGCTGTATGTTTTGTTTCCAGGATGCCCTGCTCTTGGGGGGTTAAGCTGACCCCCAACACCCATGAAACACACCTGCCTTCGATCTCAGTCTCCTCCAGTCGTGACCTCGGATGGATGTCCCAGCCACGAGCCTTCCAACTTAGGCCTAACGAGGCGTTACTGGCGCGCCCAGAGCCCCAGACCTGAGACAAAGCCGATGCCGCATTTCTACAAAGGTCCACTGATCATGGCATCCAGGTACGTCTTGTGAAACAGCATATTGCCAGTTCCTTACCTCCTAGTGTCTATTTACTCCCCATTTTCACAATTCAAACTTCTAATTCAAAGGAATATCCCTTTGTTCCTCTCACTACCTTATGGCCGCATGCTTCCCTTGTGTGATCGTTCCAGACAAATGAAGTCATTGCATACCTCACTTAAAAACTAGAGTTCCTTTTCCCCATTGTTAGAGAAACTGAATAATCGTAACTTGTGCAAGAAGTCGTTTTTTTTATCTTGTCTAATCTGGGATCTTTTCCAGATTCCCTGAGTCACGTGTCCAAGTCTTCGCACCGCAAGTGTTGCATTACCGCAAGATTTTGAAAGCCAGCTTTTACGGGAACCTCATTTTTAGCCAGCTATCGCCTTGTGAGAGATATAATGGTCCCCACGTGTGGACCAGCTGCATTTACTCTTTCTCAGGCTATTAAGCAGCCTTTTGTAAATAAATAAATGTAAAGTAATTTTCTGGCAACCTTTTCCTCTAGAGTAAATTAACCCTGTAAATCCTTTTACAGTAAGTTCAAGTAATTTATTCTGCTTTTTCCCTCAACTATTTTCGTTTACGTATTTGAGCCCCTTAAGGCCAGGTTTAAAACGTAACAATGGCAGACCTCGCCGAGATTCGAACCTAGCCTGCTTAAAAAGCTTGTAAATCGCGTTATCCCTTGTAAAACGTAAAATGTAAATTATTTTACAAAGCAAAAATCAAAGCACACTTGCAGAGGAAGACACACACTGACTCACGGTAAGGTATATAATTCATATATGATTTATTGTATAACCAATGTTAGCTTAAGGTACGTTTAAGTATTTTTATTAGAAGTGTTTAAAAGAGTGCTAAGTAGAAATATTATTATTGTAACGGCGAAAGCGCCAGAGCTTAATTTTAGTGGCAAGCAAACAATTTGCCCCGCGAATCCTTTGTTACTTTGTATTCTCGCCTTACGAGACACGAGCACCTGTAAGATAGATGCCAGAAAGTACTAGCTCAAACTAGTTAGTGCTTTGCCAGGGTTTATTGCTGTGTTAGAAAGCCTAGCTAGTTAGGATTGTTCTACTAATAGTTACGGCAAAAGAAGTGTACAATTCTTTTGTCTGTGATATGTTAGGGGAATTCGTTTTAGCTTAGTTTTCATTCCAAGTGTTGGTAACTGCTTAGCCAGCCAGCTCTCGTCAGCTGGACGCATGCGCACTCTCAGGCCTGCAAGCCAACCTTCGGTCTCACAAAGCGCAGCCATGTTTGTATCCCTTTAAGAATTATCTCAACGATTTAAGCAAAGTAACGTAAGTCTTGAAGTTTAAACGTAAATAATATTAATCTCGGTACTAGTATCTATCATTCTGCCACAGAAATTAACGCAATTCGCCTTGAATAAGAGATTAGAATTTCATGTGTGTAAATCGCCTTCGCGTTTACAGAAAATCAGCTGTCTCATCACCACATGAAACGTTCACCGCACGTCTCACCTCGTATCGCTCACCCGCTCGCTGAGCGAAAGTTTCATTTTCTTTCGTACTGAACGTAACCTTTTCCTTTACAAATGTTTTGCTAACATTTTCATCTTAAAATCCTTAATGTCATTTCACTTGTCACAGGGACCTAGTAACCTTACGTAAAGTTAACGTAAATCTTCCAAGTACAGTAAAATTACAAGAATTGTAAACGCAAAACGCATCGGTGTAAATTTCATATGAAAACGCAAATTATTTCATATAAGCGCAAGCCGCTACCAGTAACGTAAATATCGTTCATCGCTAGCGCGTTATCATTTTCATAAACCTTATCCAAAGCAATTCTTTCATTAAACGTTAACGTAAGTAGATCATTTAACGCAAGTTGCGTCATATTAAATCTAAAAGTATTAGTTCAATTAAATACAAGGGAGTTCGTCATATATCATTTTCACCCTCTCAGAGAGAGAGAGAGAGAGAGAGAGAGAGATAGAGAGAGAGGAGAGAGAGAGAGAGAGAGAGAGAGAGAGAGAACCTATTATTCACGAAGCCAAGAGTACTACGTCCATTACTTATACGCATGCAGAATTAACATTATTTTAGTCTCTTGTGTCTTTCATTTACACTGAGCGTGATACGCGCCTGTGTCCATTGCAGTTTTGCAAGCATTTATTTCATTTATCGAGTACCTCAGCAAAGGACTGAGCATTTTCAAATTACGATTACCTGTCGTTGCCCGAGTGGTCTTTTCCATTTTTATCACAAAAGACTTGCGTATACCACAAGCACAAACTCCACAGTGTGCCACGCAAATTCATTACTTCCAGACAAGGAAGCCTACCAGACTGGCCACCACCAGTGCACGTCAGGCCTTACCATTTTACAGTGCCACTAATTCTTGACACTGTCCATCGACTGGCTGCTGCAGTACTCCCACCTTTTACTTTCTCTCCTCCACCATTACACTCTGCCACGAACAGAGTGCCATTTCTCTTCAGTATACTTGAGTATACTGCATTTAGTGTCGTCTGACGGGACACACCAGCACACTACCAGTGCTCCAAAGGAACGCCTCCATAAGTACCATTGCACCTGTACAGACGTACAGGTAGCTATTTACCTGCGTATCCGTCCTTACGGAACGCCCAATTAATTAGTGTGACCATGTACAAGGGTCAGTGATCCTTCAGAACACTCCCCAAGGGAACGCCTCCCGAAGTGCCGCAATACCAGCCCTAAGTGCTGTCCAAAAGGAACGCCTCCTGAAGTGCCGTGCACCTGTACAGACGTACAGGTAGCCCTATACCAGCGTGTCCATCCTACAGAACGCCCATTCCATTAGTGTATCCGCTATCCCGGATCACCCAATCAAGGAACGCCTCCACAAGTGCCGGGCACCTGTATTGGACCTACAGGTTTCCCATTCCAGCATCTCCCAAGTGAGGAACGCCCTTAAGTGTGACATACGCCGCACACTCTATTTGATTTTCCGCCTCATCAGAAGGTGCCATGCTAGAAGTGCCACCAACTCACAGGACACTTCCCAAGTGCCACAGAGCACCCAGTCTTTTCAGACTTTTTCTCTACCACGTCGCAGAACACATTTCTAAGTGAGTGCCACGTTACACAGTAGGCACTCCCATTCCATCCAGAACTGTTCCTGGCCATTATTTTCAAATATATCCAAGCATCTGCTGCAGCCTAAGGGAAATGTCTTCCCCTGCTCCCTGCGACTTCTTTGCCATAGAGCTAGAGAAGCTCCAAACCCTCATAACTCTGGGCAAGGAGGCCGGTTACACTGGACCAGCACTTGACCAGTGGATGAAGGTGCAGCAGGATGCCGCTCACCTGCAAGAAAAGGAAGAAAAGGAAAACCAGAGAAAAGCCAGAGAAGCAGAGAGAAAGGAAAGAGAAACAGAGAAGCAAAGAGAATAAGAGAGAAAGTATGAACTAGCTCTCAGAGGTGAAGAAATCACGCGGCAAGCTTCCAAGCCCCAGACCATAAGCTGGACTCCCGGTAAGAGGTGGTTGCAGAGGTTCTGCACCACTTGTTGTGTGCGTGGGCATGCTGTGGATTCCGACCAGTGCCCAAGTCGATCCCTACCTTGGGATGAGAGCTTCCAGGGTGAACTTCTCCAAGGCTACCATGTAGCCCTGCCTGATGAACAGTCTCCTACGGCCTATCGGTGGGTACAAGTCATGGCCGATGCCGAAGCCCAGGTCTCCCTCATTGCAAGAAAGGCATTGCCTAGGGGTGCCAAAATCTAAAAGGACGAAGAAATTCAGTTTGAATGGATTGACGGTCACCTCTATTCTGTTCCTTTGGTCCTTCTGAAGGTGGAAATGCCCTTATTGGACCAGGAGACCAGGGAAACCACATTGTGCTGCCTGGGCGTAGTTGACCAATTTCATGATGTTTATCAGGTAATATTGAGCCGAGATCTACTTAAGCCGTATCTCCCCTGGACGCAGCTCCCACTACAAGATGTAACGGACACCTGCAGCATGCCAGATAACCACACCTCAATTTTAGGTTCAGAGGCTAGTGCCTCCACTGTCCCCGACATCCTTTTTATTTGTGAACCTGGCCCTGACCCAGTGTCAGAGCCCAAAGTTCCTGCCACATCCTGCCAGCCTCTTACCATTTCACTGCCTACCCCCTCCCTTTTGGAAGAGGTAAGCCCACCAGTTAACCCCGAACTTGTTTTCGAGGGTGATCCAACGGAGGACTCATTCACCTCCCCACATCAAATCCCTGCACACTGCCAGCCTTGGTGACTCCACAGATTCGCAACCTGTGGGGCCATCTCGGCCTTACCGTCCAGTGCCACGGAAGAGGTTCTGGAACAAGTTCTGCCGTGACTGTGGCCACAAGGGTCACATGTCTGCCAACTACGGAGGGTGCGCGAATTACAATATTCCTGCCATCGCAATGGCAGTTACCAATCCTTCTTTACTAGGACCCCCGGCTAAGGGTCCTATAACCGTCGCACCCCTCCAAAGTCATTATCAGCCAAGCCACGTCAGAGCCTACGACGACTCTGGCGCTCAAATCTCCCTGATACGGGAAGACCGAATCCCCCGAGGGGCTAACGTCGATAAACGTCAATTAATCACCATTGAAGGTATCAACCATATCAAGCTGATCCTTCCGACCATCCAATTGAGGGTCACCAGACCTCACTTCTCCAAAGTATGTACTCTTGCAGTTGCAAGCTACATTCCAGGAGGTTATGACCTCCTCCTAGGGCAAGACATGAAGTTTCCCTTGCATTTCAAAAAGCCTGAGGGTCCTAACCCCACAACAAATCACTTCAAAGCAAGGAGTCATCAAATTTCTACTTCCTCCAGGAAGTACATCCACCAACAGTCTCCCCCGTTACCATGGAGGGAGATTGATCATTCACAGTTCCGTTGCAAAACCTGCAGCGTACTAGGGCACTCCACGAATTGGCCTAGGTGCCCTAGCAGACTACCAGCAGCGGACACTGACCATATTCCACAAGGCTCAGCCTTCCAAAAGAGACAGGAGCCTCTGTCTCCCATTACCAAGGGCCCGCTGAGAGGTATTGCACCTCCGGTACCCGTCACAGGTCCAGTCAACCTCAACACTCTGCCAGTGCCACTTGGACGTAGAGCCACCACAGAACTTGACCTCTGCGCCTGGCCCCGAGCTAGCGCCCAACCTAATCAAGGATCCTCCTACAGGAGATCCTCCAACAGGCATGGAGCTTACCGCAGCCCATGGCCAATTCCAAGTCCATGATTCTTCTTTGGCCTCACCTCTGTCGCCCGAGGATGAACCTCCGGCAGACCTTACCTTTACACCTCCTCTGGACGACCAGGAACTGCCCGACCAGGAGTAAGCCTGGAGTTTTCCCCTTACGACGGTTGTCGCAGCAGCTGAAGTGAGGGCCTCCCCTGCAGTAGGTTCCACCTCTACGACGGTTGCTGCAGATACCGAAGTAGGGTGTTCTCCTGCATTCCCTCAGGCTACCGCTACCTCTGCTCCTGACGGCATTTCTGGCCTTACCCCAGAGTCGGTGCCTCCGTCTACTCCTAGGACTGGTATAGCCAGGCCCTGGAGGAATAAGAAGAAGAAGGGACGTAACAAATCACCAAACTAACCAAAGAGCCACATGCTCTCCTTGACCCCTGTGCCCGAGGTACAGTGTCACATTCATTTGCAGAGTGATCCTGGCACCTACCCAGAGAAGGTAGCCAGCCTGATCTCTGCCAGTAAACTAACCCTCTAACCCCTAGAAATTGTAATACTAACCCTCATGTAAATGTCATAATTACCTCATTACATTTCCATCCTGGTACTCCACTAATCACTCATCATCCTCGCGCATCATTACCTCACATTATGTATTTTAACAATTCAGTCGATGAACCGCTGCTGGGCATACCACACTCTGGAATGATTGCGTCTCTAATTAACTGTAATGAGTAGGTTAGGCTAATGATTTAGTACCAGGGCATTAGGGTAGTAGCAAGTAGAATTTTCAAGTAACCTTACCTAGGGGTAGAGTAGATTGTCGTCACAGACAAACAGTAGTTCTCACTTAGGCTAGACTACATTAATCCAATAAGTTAGTACACTTAGTATCTCCACCTATAAGTTAGGTAGGCCACTGTAGTTAGCTGTATCGCTGCTCTAAAAACTTCAGTTAGAGTAGGAGAACTGGGTAGTCGAGACGATCAACTTATTTAGCCAAGGCCTTCACGCCCGAAAGGGAGTGAATGCCTTCTTAACAGGGGGAGCTGTTACATTTATTTACCGTCTCGTCTCCCCATCATTTATTTAATCTATTTTATTTGTAAACAGGCAGCCATATTCCTCCAAATATCAGCTGATTGTAGGCGGGAAACCAAAGCACGCCAGCCAGAGACAGGGATTTCCTGTTAAAAGGGGGAAAATAAAGACTTCTCAGCCTTAAGGACGTATCCCAAAAGGGAATGGTGTAGGTAGCTAGGCACTTATTAGGCCTACGTCTTAAGCTCTTTTCCTGTGAACCCTCTGCTGGCTGTATGTTTTGTTTCCAGGATGCCCTGCTCTTGGGGGGGTTAAGCTGACCCCCAACACCCATGAAACACACCTGCCTTCGATCTCAGTCTCCTCCAGTCATGACTTCGGACGGATGTCCCAGCTACGAGCCTTCCAACTTAGGCCTAACGAGGCGTTACTGGCGCGCCCAGAGCCCCAGACCTGAGACAAAGCCGATGCCGCATTTCTACAAAGGTCCACTGATCATGGCATCCAGGTACGTCTTGTGAAACAGCATATTGCCAGTTCCTTACCTCCTAGTGTCTATTTACTCCTCATTTTCACAATTCAAACTTCTAATTCAAAGGAATATCCCTTTGTTCCTCTCACTACCTTATGGCCGCATGCTTCCCTTGTGTGATCGTTCCAGACAAATGAAGTCATTGCATACCTCAGTTAAACACTAGAGTTCCTTTTCCCCAGTGTTCGAGAAACTGAATAATCGTAACTTGTGCAAGAAGTCGTTTTTTTTTATCTTGTCTAATCTGGGATCTTTTCCAGATTCCCTGAGTCACGTGTCCAAGTCTTCGCTCCGCAAGTGTTGCAATACCGCAAGATTTTGAAAGCCAGCTTTTACGGGAACCTCATTTTTAGCCAGCTATCCCCTTGTGGGAGATGTATAGGTCCCCACTTGTGGACCAGCTGCATTTACTCTTTCCTGGGCTATTAAGCAGCCTCTTGTAAATAAATAGATGTAAGGTAATTAGCTGAGCTTTCTGGCAACCTTTTCCTCTAGAGTAAATTAACCCTGTAAATCCTTTTACGGTAAGTTCAAGTAATTTATTCTGCTTTTTCCCTCAACTATTTTCGTTTACATATTTGAGCCCCTTAAGGCCAGGTTTAAAACGTAACAATATATATATATATATATATATATATATATATATATATATATATATATGAGAGAGAGAGAGAGAGAGAGAGAGAGAGAGAGAGAGAGAGAGAGAGAGAGAGAGAGAGATAATCTTCATAACACGAAGATGAGATATGTCAATATCGTCCACAGGAGAAAAGAGAATAAAAGACTAGTAGCTCGATAATTTCGCCTTCCACCAGGCCTCTTCAAGAGCTTTATTTTAGAAAACTGTTATCAATGGATAAGGGGCTGAAAAAAACTGTCCTTTCCCAAAACAAATGACTTACTGAAATATCTCTGCCATGCATTGATACTGTTGTTTATCTGAAATTTGTTTAAACAAGGACTTGCCCCAAGCCGAAGAAGAGACGGCTTATTTAAAACAATATTAGAAAGAAAATATTTTGATAAAGTAATTTTCTGCAGCTCAAAATTCAATAAATCCTATATCAAATTTTGAGCTACAGAAAAGTGCTATCTAGAATTCATTACAGAAGCAAAAACTAACGTCAAAAAATTTCTCTTGGTTATCATAATGTTCCTAAATTCTCGGAAGAATCGACAGCTCGAAAGACGACCAATTTAAACGGAAAACGTCGTAGAAATGCAGATCACAGCCGCAGCAGGAAACACTTCCACTGGTCTCCGTTCATACTTGGCAATGTTGAATTTGAACATTCCTTTGCAGGAAGGATTTAATTCTAAAAATTGATGCCTAGCGGATATACATATACATACAAGTATACACATTTATAATATAAGTGTGCGTGTGTGTGTTTGTGTGCGAGCGTGTATGTATGTGTGAGCTTATATGTATGTTTGAGTGTGAAAAGGCAAATACGATAGATGTCACGTAACTATAAACATTATGTTTTGAGCCTCTGCGGAAGATTTCAAGGCAAACGTTGATTAGGTGGAATAAATACTACGAGACACTTCCACTTCAACACTTCTTTTCATATGCATCCTCGGCCAATTATACGCATTAAGCTACAAATGTCCTTTAATATCTAATTCGCTCTACCTCAGAATCAATATATTTTCATATATGTTAAATGAAGGGGATTTTTTAGTTGATAATAATTTCGTCGGCTCCCTGGCGCGAACCTAGGAACCCACAAATCAGGACGTATAGTGAAGCGCCTTTAAACCACACAGCTCCCACATATATGAAAATATATTAATTCTGAGGTAGAGCGAATTAGATACTAAAGGTCATTTGTAGCTTAATGCGTATATATGAATCACGGTGATGTGATCAGACTCATATAGAGTATATATGTCTGCATACCGTACGTATAGCTCTGAGTAATTAGTTCTTTGTTTTTTGCTCACTGATTTTACCTGTCAATATATCTTTTTAACAACCAATTATTTAAATCACCAAATAACATTGTTACGAATTAAACGCAATATTAATGTGTACGCTGCACTATTGCCTCATCTCAATGACGTCATTGTAAACTGGTTTTATCTCGCCCTATTATCGCTCCAATCTGCATTTGCATCGAGTCGAACTTTCCATCTTAAAAGGTCTCTTCATAAGGTTACCTTTATTTAAGGAATTGTGAATCTCTTTAAATTATCACGCACTGTGGCTTATTCAGCTTAATACCATTCTCTTCGTTATGTTCCATCAAGGAAGGTTTCAGCTCTAGGGCACTTGCACTCTTTCCATTGAACCTGTTGAAGGACAGCGGTCTTCACTCTCAGGCTTCCGATTATTTCTGTAATATATTCTGGTCAACATTTCAGTTTCGCGCAACATCTAATTTCTAGTCTATTCTTTTGGTATGTTTCCATTCCATCACTGCATTTCCTCCAACAAGTAATACTAAAAACCAACCCCTCTTGTTAATCTATATATGTCACTTCTTCATCTCTTGTATCCTAATCGTACAGTATTCAATAAAATTATTTACCAGTCGAACTGGAACAATTATTTAATGATAATAAAATTATATATTTCCAAACCTGTGATAAATAGGGAGGGTTGGATTTAAGAACGGATCATGTCCAAACAAACTGTTATGTGGGGCCTTTAATTATTTCTACGTATAAACACCTGAAAGGGCTTATAAAAAATAAGAAGGCATTAATATGACATGTATGCCCTATAAATTTCAAAAGACGTGTTTTAAAAATAATACCGAGAATTATATTAATAGGAATGATTATTTATTTGTAACGTCCTTTTTTTTATTTAGGCCCACGAAATTCATGCTGTTGCCACCTCTAGTCGGGAATACAAAAAAAAAAAAAAAAAAAAAAAAAAAAAAAAAAAAAAAAAAAAAAAAAAAATACTCAAAAGCAAATCCTATTCGATCAAAATTCTTCATACTATAAAAGTGACAACGGACGTGGTACGACGCACGAGAACAAACAAACAATCAACGCATTAAAAGGATTCACGTTGTTGAAATTCCAAAGTAACAGTAACTTGGTATGTGTGAAATATGGCAGTGCCCGTTGCACTGAGTGATACTGCAAGAAAATAACCAAGGCTTTTAGATGGATTAAAACTGCTGCCTCAGTTCGGTGACAGTTTCTGTCCTTATGATAACAATCTTTGGAATTCTTGCTATTCTTACGTATTTATACAGGAGGAAAGGTTATGTTTAAATTATTATTTAGTCAAGCCGGGTTTCCTTTCCATTAAACTTGCTGACATCAAGACCAACCACCTTTAGCCGTCCGTCTTACGGCTGGACTCTCTTGCGAAGCACAACAGGCCTTTTATCCCTTCCACATCTTGCCGCACGTAAGCAAGGACTTATGTTGGCAAAAGGCCCAGTTAATCTAAACCAACCACCAACTCAAGCCACCAGGTCGACTGCACTCAGCATTTAACAACCGGTAAGTAAACATAAAATCCAAATTTTCGTATAGGAAAGAAAGCAACAATCTTCAGCTAGTTGCATGAAATCTCGACCAGATATTTTTTTTTTTAGATGTTGCAGAGGGAAGACGGAATAACGAAAAGTCACTTCGAGGACAAAAGGAAATCTGGGCTGAAAAGAAAAAAAAAAATAAATGAAAAAAATAAATCCCGAAACAGCTGAATAAACGACCATGACAAATATACTCAAGTAAAAGAAATGATCTTGTTAGTAAATACAAGCATTGGGGAATCCTCTCTCGCTACACTGAAAAAAAATGATGTATTCTACTGTACATTCAGACGGCTCTCTGCCATTTCATGGCAATGTTTCTGTCATGCAAAATGTCTCGAGCGCCAGGTCAAAAAGAAAAGAAAAGAAAAAAAAAACTTTGCACTTTTTGTGACCTTTCGTGATTGCAAAACGCCAGCAAAAGGGGAATCCCCAAAGTCGTGAGGCAAAAGCCGAACAATGATTATCTTCGGGCTCTTCGCAAGTGACCGCTGTGGAATTTCTGAAACTCAATGACAACCGCTCAGAATGAAACATTCGGAACAGCACCGCTGGCACAGCCGTCATGTGGCTATGTAGTATGTGCGTTCAGACTTGGGGAGTGGTGGGAGGAGACTAAGCGGAATGTCATCTCGGAGAAGTGGAGTCAGTAAAGGAGCAATAATCGTAAAGAGACTGGTCAGGTAGGTCTGTCACTTCAAGGACCCGCCAGGAAAAACTTGACAAAAATATCTATCGTCTGCTGTCCCTGTGCCTTCAGCTTTTTAACCTATGTCCTTGCCAAGCTGAAACCACCAGCTACAGCCTTGGATATTTTTTTCCAGTAACACATCGTTATACGCACTAAAGTTTAAGTATCTACACACACATATATAGGTATATATAAAAATATATAGATAGATATGTATACATATAATGTATATATGCGTGAGTCTGTATCATTTATACAGCAAATGTGAAAAATAGCATAAATCTAATAAGGCGTTCCTTAACCTTTGGTGTTACCCACTGTTATGGGAAACAGCTCATTGTAATATTATATATATATATATATATATATATATATATATATATATATATATTATATATAATGTCGCATTAATAATCTTACCCTTTTGATTCGCTGCTTTTTGGGATGAAGCTGTTACCCTAATACAAATTAGAATACATGTATATATATACATATTTAGTACGTTTATATTAAGCTACAAATGTCCTTTAATATCTAATTCGCTCTACCTCAGAATTAATATATTTTCATATATGCTAACTGAAGGGGAATTTTTAGTTGATAATAATTTCGTCGGCTCCAGGCCGTAAACCTAGGAACCCAGAAATCAGGACATACAGTAAGCCCCTGTAACCACTCAGCTACCACCAGAGGACATAAGTTAACGCCGCCTCTCTCCTACAAAGCCTTGTGTTGCGCACAGTGATAGCCGAGTGGTTAAAAGGCACTGTATGTCCTGATTACTGGGTTCCTAGGTTCGCGCCCGGGAGCCGACGAAATTATCAACTAAAAATTCCCCTTCAGTTAACATATATGAAAATATATTAATTCTGAGGTAGAGCGAATTAGATATTAAAGGATATTTGTAGCTTAATGCGTACATGTGAATCAAGGTGATGTGATCAGACTCATGTATTATATGTATATATATGAATATATACATATATATACTTATTTTATACATACACACACCCACACACAGACATATATATATATATATATATATATATATATATATATATATATATATATATATATATATATCACACACACACACACACACACACACACACACATATATATATATATATATATATATATAATATATATATATATATATATATATATATATATATATAAAACTTTTCACCAACCCTTTTCCCCTTTGGAGCCAGGAGGGTACATACTTCCGATTTCACCGTAAGTTCATAGGCCATGCCCTTTTTTTAATTTCAAGTGGCAGTAGGGTGGGTGCAGGCCACGGATCTGGCTGACACTGGCTATATCTGTGACTGGTGGTGTATATAATTATATTCGCCTTGATAGTACGAGTCCCGAGAATGAACACGCGCAGGGAAAATGACTGAGTCCCGTTTTCTGAGAAGTTCTCTGGGCTTCTGGATAAAAGCAGCGAACTAGGCGGTGTTTCGTCCTCTCTGGTGGCTTGAAGCCAAGGGGAAGGCCGTCATGAGGCGATCAACCCCATCTAAAAGGAACCTCGCTGAATACCGGAGGGTTAACATCTTTTGCACTAGGTAAACAGTGATTACAAGTACTATATATAAAGAAACGCATACATACATAAAATATAAATACATACATACTTATATACATATACATAAATATATATATGTATATATGTTGTACATACACATCACTAGTCAAAATTACCTAAACTGCTTTGGCTACTAAGGGACTTCCAAAAGGAGTGGTACATGATGGAGGAAAACTTATTTGCTAGGATGAAAACAAAGACCACGCGAACATAGAAGTGGTTAAAATGCCGTTAACATCTTTGAAAAGAGAGTGGAGCCAGATATGAGTATGCTATTTACAAATCTTGTTTTTGGAGGACACCAGAGTTACATTATTTCCTACTGGACACTAGCACGTAAGACCATGGTAAGTACTAACTCTAGGTGTCATCGGTTTTTTAACTGCTAGCATGGTCAAAAGTACATTTTCTTTCATCCTAAAATATATATTGTAAATATCTTCAACCATTACCAGCCCTTGGAAAATGTCTAATTACATGAAACCGATTTTGGTCATACCTTCCGTCTTATTTTTCACTGAAACACTATTACTTCATTAGGTTACTCACATATACGTTTATATATATATATATATATATATATATATATATATATATATATATATATATATATATAATGGGTGTACGTGTGTGTGTGTGTGAGTGTAAATGATCCATTACTTTCTGATTACTGTAGGCTCGTTTCATTACGAGATACGGTAAAATGATAACAGTGTTCTCTTGGAGCTAATAACAAGGAGCTGAAAATGCCCCTTGTTCTGATCTGCCGAAATGTCGCCTTTCGAACTTCAGCGTATGAATAATAGAAAAAAGAAAACGAATAAAAAATGAGAAATGAAACGACTGAAGAGGGAAGAAGTACAGCAAACGCTCTTTCATTTTTTTATACTTTGCGCTGTACTATAATAGATTTCCTCGCCGTTCCTCACTTCCAAACCTGAATTCTCCATTTGACCGACTGACTCTATCCTACCCCATTGGAGCCCTGCTCAATGAAAGCATAAAAACTTGTGCGGCGACTAAGAAGCAAAGGAAGGTATTTATTTTAATCCACAAAAAACTAGAAACAATCCCGGGAATTCGGAAGTTGCAAATGTAGATAAAAAAGAAACTGTTATCCATATCAAAATTATTCAATGGAATCATGGACAGTGATTTAACCCCACAAAAAATACTCGTGGGCAATTACTCTAAAAGCCTGTATCTGTACTATGTGTGCGTTTGAGAGAGAGAGAGAGAGAGAGAGAGAGAGAGAGAGAGAGAGAGAGAGAGAGAGAGAGAGAGAGAGAGAGAGAGAGAGAGAATGGACCCCTAGCATCTATTCTCTATCTAATATGCAAAGTTGAAACTATTTCTAAACGGAACTTAGAAAATTTCGAACCAGTTTAACAAACTTCCATCCTGACTTAGTAAGGAATATGGTAAGAGTAAAAGATAAATGTTCAGTATTTCCCACTATCTTTTGAGTGACCACTACATCAAGTCATAAACCAGTTTTGAAATTGTGTACAGTGCGAATGGTTATAAAGGTAATGCTAGATACGAAACACAAAATGTTAAAATTAAGAAATCTTTATGACCTAGGAGAGCATTTACAAAGTTGGGAAGAAAACATTTCTTCACACATTCAGTTCACGCTTTGATAAAACCTGTCTGAACTTTTTTTAAAGGCGATCCCAGTCTGAAGACAGTCAAATGAAGGTTTGAGCTCATGCGATTCGTAAAGATGTAGTCTTCATATGGCTGCCTGCAGAAACCTTGTTACCAAACTATAAAAAAGGTGATTCGGGATACCGAATGGAAACGATTCCACTATGCTCTGGGGCGAGTTATGATGAGAAAGCAAGTCGGCATAACCTTGAGTTCCCAAGGCACATTGAGACAGAATGCAGGCCGTTGCCCGGCAAGGATACGGGGTTTGATGTGTGACCCTGGAGCATCCATCACGGCAAGGATGCTACGGTAGTCACCAGAAAGCCAAGAAAACCTGAAAGAGCAGTGGTCAAAGAAGCATCTTTTTCGTACAGTTTCTTTGGCGGAAGATTTCCCAAAGAAGACAGGCGTATTCGCAAAAACCAAGGTTGAGGATAAACCGGTTTAAGCCGAATACGCACCAACTTCCCACACGAGAGCAATGTTCTTCTTCTTCTTTTTTTATTGAAAACTTGAATGTAGACTGTGTATTAGTTCCCTTGTTGTAAGATGCTATAGCAACTGGAAGTTACTGACTCTCGAAACAATCCTTTCGTACAATGAAGTTCTCAGAACTATCCAAAAAGAGGTTACTAAGAACCTCATTTCTGGAATAATCTATTATATCTCTGAAGTGATAGAAAAAAAAGAATCAACTTAGAAAACTGACTACAAGTACATCGACTAACAAAACAATCAGTGCAATAAAATAATGCAGTTCTGAAGTCATATTCGTCATCCCGAATCTGGAATGCAAGGATAATCACCGACCGACCTGTTAATACATTTCCCTTAGAAATAAAACCTCAACCTCTTCCTTCACAGGTAATGAGAAGCTTTACAATACACTGAACAACAGTGTCACATACAGTAACACGTTCAGAAGTAAGAAATTCAGCCTGAAACTAAAAGGCTTAACAAAGAAATGTAACTCTCCTGCATATATTCCATTTTTTAAGTGTATGGCTTCATTTCTATTTTCCTAAAAAACATTATGCTACCAAGATTGTAACAGGTCCTTGAATATTTAGCTTAGAATGTGATTTTAAGTGCATGTAAGTTGCTTCCCATGTTTTATTGTGATATGATTGGTGCAGCGTGGCTCAATGGTAGCATATTGGGCTGGCATTTGCAAGTGTGGATGGATTCTCCTTTGCCGCTCCCTCAGTCGACCCACTGGAGCTTAGCTTAGAGTCAAAGTATGGGAGGAAAGGACATGGCCACCCAACTTCACAATCCATCAGCCAATAATAGGACTTGTCCCAAACTCCATTCGATAATATGTCACTGACGTTTCACTCATAGATTTTGACGGAGCACCACGCACTCGAACCAGTTGTTTCCTTATTTTTCTCTTCTTTGTTCTTGATCTCTCTGTGCCCCAGTTGCAACCCCCAACCGTCAGCATACAACCATGTATAAAATTGAGTGCTTAAGGCAGCAGAGGAGTTCTGGATTTTCAAGGAAAATAAAAATCCCCGTTTCTTTCCTCGCCTAGTACGAGGGTCGAGTGGGTTGTGTGCCGAAAGTGTTACCAGCTTCACCACGAGGACCAGTATGCGTGAGAGTTGATGGTTCCCGAAAGGTTCTTTTAGTCAATATCAAAGACACTTGGAGAGAGAAGGCAGAATTTCAGAATCCCCGTCAATCACCATAAGTGCAGTAATTGAAAAAAAGGAGTTGAATTCAAATAAAGCTATTCACAGGAGCTCCGTGATGCTAGTTGCAGATAGCAACTAGTGCCACCTAAATTGTTGTAACCACTTGATATTAGGCAGTATGAACATGATCACACATAATACTAAGCAGGAACTTATCTGAACACATACCAGTATATAGGAACATCAAAGCAGACACTACTAACTACCTACATACAGGTGCTAAAGATCTCGTTGTGTCTATACAAATAAGAAAGCAAATGGCAGTGCTTGCTGCTTAGACTGTTTGTTAGTAAACACAAGCATTTGAAATAGTTTTGGTTAATTACCATCAACATGTCATTAAAAACGACAAGCAAAACGAAAATCAGAAATTTTTCAGGGTAAGAAAATAAGGCATCGGTGATGTTGCAAGCTGCGGATATTCAAGAAGAAGAAATGACAGAACCAATTTCTCCTAAGTAAGGAAGTTTGAGTAACGTATTATCTTTAACCACTTCACTTGTACAGTTGATGAAATACCTAAAAGATACATCAGTTTCCATCAAACTCACGTTTGACAAATACAGACGTAGTCGTCTGTGACTTTGTAATGAAGAAACTCGGGATAAGAGAGCTTAGGAGATCAATAATATAAAAAAGAAACAAAATGGTCCTTGAAGGTCTCGCAAGTGTTTGGCCTCAAGCCACCATGACTTCAGCGCGTGCAGCGGGCAAGAAAAAAAGAAAGTGAAGGACAAATTGATTTAAAAATATGAGAGAGAGAGAGAGAGAGAGAGAGAGAGAGAGAGAGAGAGAGAGGCGTATCAAGCAGTTCCTTTAAAAAGTCAAAGGTGAAATTAATATTCTATTCAAAGTACCACAAATGAAGGTCAATCTAAAAGATTAGCAGTTTTGCATGCAATAAGGACGTCATTTCTATCAGTATAAACAATGCGTTTTTCAAAACAATATTCGTCATCCTAAATGACGACGACTTATGAACTTCAAAAATGCTACTGTAGGTTGAACGAATCCAAAGGAACGAGTGGTCTGTTTTAGACGATGTTTCCCATTTTGAACATCGATCACTAATCCAGTCCTTTGGTGGAAGCGACGTGAGCAAACCTGAACTGATATGATGATAAGCATTTCCTTATGCAATAGGGATGCTGTTTCTTTTATCGTACTAGCGCTGGACTCCAGGTATCCATCAGCTGAAACAAAGTGGAGAGGTTCCCTAACTTTTAAGACCTTGAGTGTAATGATTTTTCAATATTATTTAGATGTTCCAAGGCAAGAGTATTAAAACATTGCGTGCATTTGCTAAAAAATATAACACAAGGCCTGGAACACTGTATTAGTAACAAGCCCCATTAGTCTAAATGAACAAAAACACATTTCCTTAATATGTAATATCACAGCCACCAACGCACAAGTAAATCAATCTCTAAACTTGATTCTCAAGGTTTACAGCATAACATCACCACATCCATGCTGATGAAATCAGGATGCAAACACTGACTTGATAACTAACACACCGCTTTCTGGATATATTTGTGAAGAGAGTGCTCTCATTTCCAGAACTTAAAGGTTATTCATCCGCCAGCATTGGGAGATCGAGATCTGTACCATATAACTTGAGAGTTATTACTTGAGATCCAATACTCCGCGGGATATCAGGTCTCTTTGCCTCAAAACTTTCAAGTCTGATTTACCAGGATAAGCTATTTTACAAAAGGGTTTTCCTCCAAGTCAGCAAAGCAGTACTCACACGCTATTCCCCTCCCTGCACCCTCTCACCAAAAAAAACTGGAGAAGTATTAAAGAACTTGGCTTTCATTGGGAAACTTGAAAGCCAGAAGGCCGACACCACTGAATTATGTCTGCACGTTAGCCGCTTTTGAATTGTAAGATGACATCATCGAATTGACTTAACTCAAAATTACCTTGAAAAGAAATACCTGGGAAGACTTTTCTATACCGAAGCCGACAATGACTTAGTAAGTTTAGGATATAACATTATTAAGAGTGCATTAGTAATTCAGTAATGTGATAGTAATTCAGTAATGTGAACTAAAAATTTATTAAACTAAGAGCTCCCCAACCAATAGACTTATAATTGACTGACTAATTAGAAAATTCTGCGCCTTTCGCGTAAGTTCATACTGTACTGTGGGCGAGCGTGCGTGTGCCCACACACACATACACATACACATACACTTACACACACACACACACACTCTGTAAAATGGTTTCTTTTGCTTGCATTCATTTTATCATTATTTCAACCCTTCGCTGTGTGCAATGAAGTCATCTTCGATCTCGGAAATGTGCACCGATTATTGGGAAAAACAAAAGAAACACGATTTTTTTTTTTTTTTTACTAATGATCTGTCAACAAAAAATATTCAACCATTTCCAAGCAAGAAGAAAGGATTACTGTACCCCTAAAATTCAAATTTAGGGGTTAAACCTAAGCCATATTTTGTCATAAAAGGTTAGGGAATACTTTTAATATACAATTAATTCTTTGTAATACGTTCGCTGCTCCGCTGATCTCTGTCAGTAAGCTCGGGCAACCACCCATTTAATTAGCATTGAACTGGAGGATACGAATTAAGGACAAACAGCTAGAGTGCTGGACGTAGACTACCAACATCATTTAAAAATTCAATGCATATTAGGTACTTGAAGGGAATCCCCAAATCTTCGTCTTCGACAAGGATTATTTTCTTTTATCGAAATTACTGTTCCGTCCACACCGAGGTAGTAGTAAATATCCAGCGGATTTTCACCGAATTTTACGAGTCCAAGTCTCTCTTCATTAAAACCTGTTTCGCATACCGTACATGGAGAGGTAACATGAACTATCTCGCTCATTTTTCAATGTTCGTATTTTTTCGGAGAGAGTAATATTGTAGACAGCACTGATAGAAGAATATTGGTTTGCATGCGATACACGTTTTAGCCCATGTCACCTGGCAAGATGGTGAGAAACCCACAAGAACTGATGTGAATAATGAACTACTTGATGATACTTAAAGAGGGAGATGGAATGAAACTCCTGAGCCAAACACTACCAAACCAAGAGCATCTATTTTCTAATTTAATTGCAATATATGAAATTGGCCTGTTTTCCTTTACAGAGAGAGAGAGAGAGAGAGAGAGAGAGAGAGAGAGAGAGAGAGAGAGAGAGAGAGAGAGACTAGTAGTAGTAGTAGTAGCGTTTGACCTGGTAAAGAAATGGAAAAAGCTGTATACATAGTATGAACTTACAGGACAATCTTCATTCTTGAATTGGTTTTTATCGCTGAAGAAAAGAGAGCCATCACTTAGTTAATTGTCCAATACGAATAACAAGAAATTTTCTTCACCATGTTTTTGATCAGTAACCAGGCAAGATTGTAATACCTAGTTATAATCAAAAGGTTTATACAGCCCCTAAGACAACAGGATATTTCTGTGTTAGCTGGGTTCCATTTCTTTCAAATTATCGTTGAGAATAACTAAGTGTGGCATATCGAGAGCAAATGATATTCATTTGCCTTATTGCACGAGCACTCTAACCTCTTTTGCAGTAAATAAATCCAGGAAGAAGTTTACTTTTTCTAAAAATAAAACCTTGGTTCAGAACATGAATCACGTTCGTACACTTAAAATTCTACGAATCTGCTTGTGTATCTAATAATTTTGGCAAATCCCTCAGGCGGCAGAAACAAAAAAACCACCATTACACAGTTATCATAGTACAGGCAAAGCTCAAGCAGACTTGTAACGAGAGCAGGAAAATAACAGCATGTAAAATCGATATAGTAGTGGGGTGTTCTAACCACGTCTTCCCCCTGCTGCCAAGTAGTGGAAATCCTTCACTGGTTTATCACTCCTACTCTTCCATTAAAGCTCTATTTTCTCCTTCTGCCCTGGACTACTAACATAAGAACTTGAGTTAAAAAGCTTGTTGGGTCTGTGTCACATAACAATATACTCTAGCACAAAATAATAATATCTTTTTGAATCCCTTGTCTGTCATTGTCTTTGCTTTCACTTGAACATAACTTGAACACAGCTCAGACCCTATATGGCCTTACACACAAACGCATACACAAACACAAAGTAATATACGATAACCAAGTATATTTTTCTTTAGAAGTCGATGAACAAAAGTTATTTTTCTTACATTACATTACATTACATTACATTAAAGTGAATTTAATGATTTAGAAAATACTGATTTGGAACAGTCGTGCGTGAAATGGCACTAATATCTATATTCTACGACCTGGGAAATGAATGAAGGACGACAACTGAATCTATTTGGTGCTGTAGCAGAGACATTACGACCAAGAACAGTAAATTGGCTGCAAATTGGCTGACACCTTACATTTACAGCATAAAAAAGTAAATAATGGAATTCTGTCCTCAGATAAATAGAAATAGAAAATGGTACATGTGAATTCCGCTTTCCAGGAGAATCATACTTTGGCATACGTAAAAATGGAGTGAAGGACATAACATACAAGACAAATAAAACAAAAGATGCATAATGACTGATGATATTCCACAGATGATAGATCTGGGATGTCACAAACATCCTCATTTAAGAGCGGAACTTGGAAAAACTACTGCAGACAGAGGCCGGCCCATCCGGAACCTACGCTAATTAGTGACAAAAACTGCCAATGCCAAGTCCCATACCAGAGTCAAGAAAACGGAAAAGAAACAAAGGATGACCGCATCCTTCATCTCCTTTCATGGAAATGATAGGGTCCACGCGTGAAAGTCAGCTACATGCCCTCTCTGAAGGACTTTTGCCTCGGATGTAGAAACGAACTTCAAGAGCATCACGTTACAGGACGCGGAAGGGAGGGAGCTTTAGGAAGAAATGCACAGTTACAATATTAGACGAACGAAATACAATGGGAAAGATCTATATAGACCTTACAGACCTTACATCTTGTTCGGGTTGCCCCAGGTCCCTCAGTGTGAGGCACCTCTAATGTCTACCAGAGAGTTGCTAGTACATCTTCCGGTATATTTTGCATCTTCCAATCTTGGATGGTCTGGGATGCAGTTGAGATATTTGTCGAGCTTATTCTTAAACACATCTACGCTCACTCCTGATATATTCCTCAGATGAGCTGGCAACGCATTGAATAGACGCTGCATTATCGATGCTGGTGCGTAGTGGATTAATGTCCTGTGTGCTTTCCTTATTTTTCCTGGTATAGTTTTGGGCACTATTAATCTACCTCTGCTTGCTCTTTCTGATATTTTTAGTTCCATGATATTTTCTGCTATTCCTTCTATCTGTTTCCATGCCTGAATTATCATGTAGCGTTCTCTTCTCCTTTCTAGACTATATAATTTTAAGAATTGTAGTCTTTCCCAGTAGTCTAGGTCCTTAACTTCTTCTATTCTAGCTGTAAAGGACCTTTGTACACTCTCTATTTGTGCAATATCCTTTTGATAGTGTGGGTACCATATCATATTGCAATATTCAAGTGGACTACGAACATATGTTTTATAAAGCATAATCATGTGTTCAGCTTTTCTTGTTTTGAAGTGCCGTAACAACATTCCCATTTTTGCTTTACATTTTGCCAACAGAGTTGCTATTTGATCATTGCATAACATGTTCCTATTCATCATCACACCAAGGTCTTTAACTGCTTCCTTATTTGTGATGGTCTCATTATTAGGTCCCTTATATGCATATAGCTTTCTTTCTCTGTCTCCATAATTTATTGATTCAAATTTATCAGAGTTAAATACCATCCTATTTACCTCTGCCCAATCATATACTTTGTTAAGGTCTCTTTGTAGAGCGTTCCTATCTTCATCACAAGTAATTTCTCTATTACTTCTTGTGTCATCTGCGAAACTACTCACTACCGAATCCTTAACATTATTGTCAATGTCTTCAATCATAATAACAAACAGTATTGCAGCTAACACCGTACCTTGCGGCACACCGGATATTACCTTGGCTTCATCCGATTTCTCGTCGTTTGCAATAACTATCTGTTTTCTGTTGTGTAAAAATTCTTTTAACCATCTTCCTACTTTATCCACGATATTGTGTTTTCTAATTTTCTTCGCTAATATATTATGGTCTACTTTATCAAAAGCTTTTGCAAAGTCTAAATAAACCACATCTGTTTCATTTCCGCTTTTCATATTTTTGAATATGTTTTCACGGTGGACTAACAGTTGGGTTTGTGTACTTTTTCCGGGTACGAAACCATGTTGTCCTTTATTAAACAAATTATTTTTTATTAAATGTTTCATAATATTTTTCTTCATTACCCTTTCATACACTTTCATAATATGTGATGTTAGACTCACAGGCCTATAATTACTTGCCTCTAGTCTTGATCCATTTTTGAAAGTAGGGGTAATATGCTAATTTGTGCTCATCATATATCTTGCCTGTATCTACACTTTGTCTTAATAATATTGCAAGTGGCTTTGCGATAGAATGAACTACTTTCTTTAACAAAATAGCAGGAATTCCATCAGGCCCTGCAGCAGCTCCATTTTTAATTTCATTAATAGCCTGCACAATATCAGCTTCATTAATATCTATGTCAGCTAAATATTCACTATTTTCATCCCTTACTTCTATATCATTATCTTCATTATCTATTCTAGGGGCGAATTCTCTCTTATATCGTTCTGCCAGTATGTTGCAAATTTCCTTTTTTCATTCGTTAATCTCTCCCTTCAATTCTCAGAGGGCCTATTTCTATTCTTCTTTTATTCATCTTCTTCGCATATGAGTATAATAGTTTGGGGTTTTGCTTGATATTTAATAGGGTTTTTTCTTCCAAGTCCCGTTTTTCATTTTCTTTTGATTGTATAATCTTTTGTTCTGCATTTTCTATCTTACTTTTTAGTTCTATAACTTTCCATGCATTTTTTTCTTTTGCAAGACCTTTTTTCCACTTTCTGATTTTCTGGAACAAGATCCTTCTGTCTCTTGGTATGCATGAATGATGTTTACTTTTCTTCTTCGGTATATATTTTTCCACTATTATCTCCAATATTTTATATAATATCTCCGTATTTACCCTTATGTCATCACTTACGAAAATGTTATCCCAATCTTTGTTTAATTCTTCATTAATTTCTGACCATTTTATATTTTTACTGTAGAAGTTGTATTTTCCATATCCTTCCCACTTTTTCATTTCTTGCTTATCTCTATTTTCACTTGCTTTGGAATGAACTGTTAATTCTATGACATTATGGTCTGAAATACTCGCATTATAAACTATTATTTCTTTAACATAATTCATCTCGTTCACAAATACTAGGTCTAAAGTATTTTCCTTTCTTGTTGGCAGGTGATTTATTTGTTGAATGTTGTATTCTAGTAGCATATCTAATAGCTTTTCAAATTGCCTCTTATCTTCTGCACTACTATTACTCTCTTTTTTATATGTATAAGTACAACCACAATCTCCTATTCGTTCTTTCCATTCTACGAAAGGAAAGTTGAAGTCACCAGATAGGAGAATAGTCCAGTCCTTGTGATTTCTACATATATCATCCAATTTTTCAATTATTAAGTCAAAACTCTTTAGTATTAGGAGTCTATATATTACTATGTTCATCAATTTTTCAGATTCAAATTCTACCGCTATTAGTTCACATTCTGAGTTACTATATTTCTCATATATTTTTCCTTGTTTTTTGTCTTTCCCATATATTGCGGTTCCCCCTTGATTCCTATTTTTTCTATCTGATCTATAAGTTTGGAACCCTTTTATTTGATCATCATTCCCAGTCTCTTGGGAATACCAGGTTTCACTTATATTCATTATATCTATTTTCTTTTCATTTTGGGTTAGTTCTTCTAAGTACTCTATTTTTCTTTTTGAGTTACTCGTAACTAAACCCTGCGCATTCATCACTATGATGGTTTGCGTGTTTTCTCCTTCATTTAATACTGATAGTAATAAGGATTTTCCCATGTCTCTTTCCTGTTCTGGTATGTTGTTCTTTTTTTCATTTCCAGAAATTCTGACATTAAAAAATCCAACTTTTCCATAATATTTGATCTTCCTTCATCATAATTATTCATTTTGTGTCTGAATCTGCAATTTTCTCCGTTTCTGCAATATCCTCTTGCATAATAAATACAGTTATTATCTCTTGAGTAGAATTTCGGAGCTGATGCTTTGAAATTTTTTGCTGACACCTCTGCATATCTCATTGGTGGTTTGCTTTTCTCTTTTACCTGATATTCTTGATTTCTCTCTTTATTTGTTTCTTTCTTATTTTGGATTTTATTACTTGGTTGGTTATTTATTTGATTATGATTCATGGCTACAGGGTGCATATATTTGCATTTTTTGTCGAACTTACATCCTTTTCCTTCTTTTAGGTTTTTACATATTTTTGGATGCAGATCTCTGCAATCATCCCCATATCCATCTAAGTATGCACATTTACCATATATTTCATAGTTTTGACATATCTTAGGATGTTTGTAGTAACATCTTTCTCCAAATCTGCAATTCCCTCTTTTCAAAAGGTTGCAGATTTTGTCTTTCTTGTCTATTTTTTCCTCTTTCCCGTCATTGTATAGATCTGGGTAGAGCCTCTTCGGGATTTGCTTTTCTGTTGTCATATCGTAATTTATTTCTTCGTAGGTATGCTGCTTTATTGCCTCATATGTAGTATCAATGAGTATCTCTGCATCCATACTTTTATCTTGTTCTTTGTTTTCCTTATTTTTTTCTGTCATTTCATTTTTGTTTACTTCTTTTCTTCTTCTTATTCCTTCTTCCCTTCTTCTTCTTCATCCTCAACTATTTGTACATTCAATCTTGATTTAATAACATTGTCTATCCATGATAGACATGTTGAACAAAAAATTCTTGTATCTTTTCTCAAATCTTGTATTACCTCAGCACACTGTGGATGGGTCGGAATGTTGCATGCAGCACATTTTCTGATTAGGTTTTGTGGATTGACTATGCTATACCAAACCTTACACAGTTTGCATGCTTTTGGCATTCTTTTTCCTAATGCATCAATTAGTATATTCACAAGATTCACCTTATTCATTTTCTTTGTCGGAATATGTTGGTTTATGTATATTTTCTTTATGAGTCTCTTGACCACTTGGATTTTATTTGGAACTTCTTCAATTATTTTCAAGATGTTTTCATTAGATTTGTTCCAGTTTGAAGGATTATATCCTTCTAATATATCTATGAATGCTTTTGTATCTTTTTGGTTAGGACTGTTGCTGATTTCATAGATGAGAAATGCCAGTTCCCTTCCTGCTACCTCATCGTATTGCGAATCTGCTAAACACGCCAAATTACGCCACCTTTTCCCGCAGTTGGAACTTACTGCCATCTTGTTCTGATTTATAGTATTACACTTGATAAACTAACTTAGAAGACTCTTTATCCTACTATTTTCACACTAATCTTATCACAGATAGTTCACGAACACTTCTAGATATTTCTCAAATTCTAGTCGTATGTTAAACTTGTGATATCTGTTGATTATTGTGACTTCACGCGGGTACGTCTCACCAAGCAAGATGGCTACTACGAGAGAGACAAGCTTCCAGTATCTTAATACACTTTCATTATCCTTAGCATGGCATGACTTCCTTTGCAGAGGCAGCTATGGTTTATATTTCCTATTCCGCTTCTCTACCCTTCCAGTCAAGGCAATCTCCCTATTACATTACACGGCTCTCTTGCTTTGTTAGCTCTTGCAGATCTAAGACGCTTGACGCAACTGTAGACTGCCTGCGCAACACAGTCGTTTCCCCATCCCTCAGCGATTCAGACGGAACTGCTCTACATCTCTCACACGGATGATATTGCTTGCTTTCACATTATCTGATATTGCTTGCTTTCACATTATCTATGAAACAAAACATACACGAAGGAATGATGCACACCGTAAAGCGTCATTGTAAATATACTTCTAAGAATTTCATGTACAATTCATGCGAAATAAGGATAACGCAGACGTAAAAATTCGTAAAAAATAAAATTCATGCAATCACAATCATTTGTTGAACTTCATAAAAGCACAAATATGCTTAGGAACACTTTTAATTCATGAAGCCTAAACGCATGCATATATATATATATATTATTATATATAATATATATATATTATATATATACTATATATATAATATATAATATCTATATATATATATATCATATATTATATATATTTCTATATATTAATATATATATGGGGATACAATCCACAATGAAGTAAATTCCTCTTGTAGTTTAAAATATATGTTACTTGTATAGGATTAAAGCTTTCGACCATCAACTGTGGTCTTGTTCACTAAAGTGTGATATGTCACCTCAAGGAACTGACAAGAAAGAGCACAAACATTTGAAAAAACAACGGTTAGGAAACAAGCTAGTTCAAATTATGAATGATCAGGCGGTTGAGCCCTCGTTCTTTCCAGAATTCGTCTTGATCTACGTGGGGGAATGTTTCTATTGTCAACTGCTTGTTCTATGGTGGTTGGGTGGTTAGTTGGAGAAATGACCTGAGTGGAGTAAACAGGAGAGGAAGCAGCATCGTTATTGGCACATATATTTCTAAAGTTTGAAATTTTCCCTTTCCTACATATCTCCTCACAAATAGCTGTATTTTCTGTAATGCCAGTATTTCCTGCAAAGGTCTCGTTTAATGAAATTAACGCCCCTTCTACTACTCGTCTCAAAGTCCGGTCGTTACATGCAAAAGCAACCTTTGTACCTTTAAAATTTATTGCGTGGTTTTTCTCCCATGTATGTTGCGCAATTGCACTGTATGAACTTCCCCTTCTGCAAGCAGCAACGTGTTCTTCCCTTCTCTTATCAATGGAACGTCCGCTTTCTCCCACGTAACATTCATTGCAATCACTACAAGGTATTACATATACTCAAGACGAATTCTGGAAAGAACGAGGGCTCAACCGCCTGATCATTCATAATTTGAACTAGCTTGTTTCCTAACCGTTGTTTTTTCAAATGTTTGTGCTCTTTCTTGTCAGTTCCTTGAGGTGACATATCACACTTTAGTGAACAAGACCACAGTTGATGGTCGAAAGCTTTAATCCTATACAAGTAACATATATTTTAAACTACAAGAGGAATTTACTTCATTGTGGATTGTATCCCCATTTACTTAGAGGTACGACATAGTACCTGGCTTCTGCATATATATATATATATATATATATATATTATATATATATATATATATACATATACATACATATATATAATATTATATATATAAATACATATATATATATATATATATATATATATATAGATATATATATATATGATTGCGTATAGGGTTCAAAGATGAAAGGTTTTCCTATATTGTGCACTTCTGTAGGTCATCAAACGATTGTATTTGTATTGTTTTTTTTTTTTTAGCAATTTTTACGTTTGCAAGAGCTAACAAAACAAGAGAGCTATGCAATGTAATAGGGAGATTAACTTTAATGGAAGGGTAGAGAAGAGGAATATGAAATTATAATATATATATATATATATATATATATATATATATATTATATATATATATATATGTACAAATATATATGTATATATATATACAAATATATGGTATATATAAATATAATTATATATATACTTAGATATATAAAATATATTATATAATATTTATTATATATATTATATAATGTTACAATAGAGCTAAAAATGTCTATATATATATATATATATATATATATATGTATCCATCGAGCTAAAAATGTCCTTTAATATCTAATTTGTTCCGCCTCGGAATTAATATATTTCCATATATGTTAACCGAAGGGGAAGTTTTTAGTTGATAAGAGATTTGTTAGCTCACGGGCGCGAACTTTCGAACCAAACAAATACAAGCCGCACAGTGAAGCTTAAACCATACCGCCACCGCAAGAGCATAATCACATTACCCGCAAGAGCATAATTACGGTAATGTGATATGACCAATATATAATTATATTATATATATTATATATACTATTATATATATATATATATATATGTATATATATATATATAATATAATAAATATATATCTATATATATATAGATACATATATATATATATATATATATATCTATTATATATATATTTATAAATAGTATGTATATTATTAATATAATTAATATATATATAATAATAATATTATATATATATATGTAGTGTGTGTGTGCGTGCGTGTGTGAGCGTATGTATATGCCCGTAAATTGTAGTCTGAAGAGTATATTACGATAAAGGCTAGAAGAGGGAAAGGCCTGAAGTGTGTCGAAATGGAAAGTTTAATTATAAATTCGGGACCGCTTGTAGAAATAAATGACTGTTGAAGATTAAAAGTCGGCAATTACGAGAACGAGGAAGGTATCTGTCTGTGCCAGGGCTGGATGGGAATCGACTTAAGACGCTGGGGAAAGGTGGCAGTATTGCGATAAATAGTTCCTCGTTGGACGAGTGGTTTTCGCGCTCGGCTACCAATCTGGTGGTCCGAAGTTCGATTCTCGGCTCGGCCAACGCGGAATCAGAGGAATTTAATTCTGGCGATAGAAATTCATCTCTCGATATAATATGGTTCGGATCCAATTCAAAAAGCTGTAGGCCCCGTTGCTAGGTGACCAATTGGTTCCTAGCCACGTACGGGCCAGCCCTAGGAGAGCTGTTAATCAGCTCAGTGGCCTAGTAAAACTAAGATATACTTAGTGCGATAAATGAGAGGAGGGAGAGGTTAAATGGTCATGGATAAAGGAGTACGTAAATCCTTGTATGAGGAGAATGGTGTTAGAAGTGCATGTAAGAGTTGTAGAACCATAACGCGCATGGAAGCATTTTGCCTTATAAAGTATGACAGACAACCGAAAGATTCAAAGAGGAAGAACAGTCAAAGACTAGCCTCTAGACAAATGACGAGACGAGGTGCGTGGATCAATGGTCTCTATCAGAGATGTTTCAGAGAAAGGCAAATCGCTGCATCTGGTGGACTTGGAACTGGGAAAAACTTGTGGCATACTGACTGACAGCCAATGTGAAAGGTGTTGAAGATGTGTGGTGCAGAAGTTGATTTGTTGTGCACAATTTGAAATTTTTATGACAGATAGATGTGAATCTTGTGTTCGAATATGTAGAAAAAATATACTGACTGGAGTTGGAATGGGATAGTTAGTTATGGTTACATGACTTTCATATTTTTGTGGCTCAAAGAATGTGACGTTAAAAAACGGACACACATCTGCAAAGCTAAAGGTATACGGCGCCTGGGAAGATGATGAAATAAATGACACCATGAATATTGGAAGAATGCAGAGATTGATAAATGTATATGGAAGAATAACAGTAAACATTGGTATGTACTCTTTACAAGGCAAATGGTCTTTAAAAAAGTAAGAAATGGTGAAAAACGTAAAAACAAGATGATGCAATAAAAAGGTCAGTATAAGAGTGCAATATGAACGAGAGTAAAATTGGAGCGCCCGCAAGACAGGGGTGGGAGGGGGAAGTAAAACGTGTTTGTGCGAATGTAAGGGTGATTAGTGCACTGTTGCTAAGCTTTCTGTATATATTATGAAGTGGTTAAAGATGTTATAGTATGTCTGCTTCAGAAAATTAATAAAAAAAAAATAATAATTGCTGTTCTGTTTTTGGAGCCAACTATATTAACTAAACAATTTACACACACACACGCATATATATATATATATATATATATATATATAGATATAGATATATATATATATATATATATATATCTATATATATATATACATATATATTATTTATATGTGTGAATGTATGTATGCATGAATGTATATATAGTCCTCGTGGTCTAGTAGCTGAGACACTTGCCTCACTAGTGGGAGAACACGAGTTCGGAATTTGATATATTTATATACATGCACGGGCTAAAGAGTCGGAAACTTTGGATAAAAGTGAAGACCTCAGATGAAACAAAGAGACAAATGCTAAGGTGCTTGTATAAATATTTCATGGAGGAGATGAAGAACACAAAGCCTTTTCTAAAACCAGGATTACAGGAAGGTTTTTGGCAACGTCCACAGAGCCATATTATGGAAGATCATTCGTCATTATCATATTCCCATAAATTATGTCAGACTAATTGTCACCCAAGTACGAAGTGGAATCAAAGTTAATGTAGATGGATTCTTGCCAAGTGGATTTGAAGTAAACCGTGGGTTGCTACAGGGGAATCTTTTATTAGCTTTACCGTTTTGCCTTTCTCGTGGATTTGTAATGAAAAAAGTGGTTGGATATGGAGCAGAAGGTTTAGATTGGAGTCACGATATAAACTTGGCAAACTTTTTATACGCAGCTGATGCTGTTTCGACCAGTCAAAAAAAAAAACATATATATATACATATATATATATATATATACATATATATATAATTATAAATATATATAGATATATATATATATATATATATATATATAAAGCCCGATCTATAATTCTAAACCTAAGAAAAGCATAAGTAATGAGGAAAGAGTTTACACAAAGGGAGATAATAAGTTAATAACCCTAGATGAAAAAAGACTAATGGCATTTAGTGTCTCTGATTTCTAGCAACAATGATATGCGACTCCAGTCAGAAACAGATTTAATAAAACAGATAAAATAACGGACAGGCTGAATAAGATTCAGAGATCAAGTAGACTCACAATGCATTCAAAAAATGATACACTGGTCTACTGTAATCTGTATTGCTATGCGGACAGAGCAGAACTATATAAAATTTTTTTCTTATTCGCTAAAGGTCAACTACTCGAGCTAGGTAATGCCACGGTCATTTTACGATACCGAAGGAAATAACCCATTGACCTTAGAAGGACATTTCACCACGAACTTAACTCTTGTTCTTCCTATTTTTTTAATACCTTACAAAATGACGATCACTGCCACGGAGAATTCTGAAGGGCTAAAACTGGGCGTCACTTTCATGTATTACCAACTAAAGTCTCTTACGAGCAGTCTATTTTAAGTGTGATGAACACTCTGGAATAGAGTCATACTAACTCCAGTGTTCCCTATCTCGTAATAGTATATTATGACTCCTATCTCTAAACATCTTTGCAAGTGGGGAGACGCGTATATAATCTTACTATCTTTATAAGCGTGAGAATGGAAGAGAAATACGCCTGCTGTCCAACTTCCTTTAAGGGTCGTAAATGAGACTCACTTCCCCTTAATCGCGGAATGATTTTGTATTCCAACAAGTTGACCTGTAACCTCAGGTGTCTTAAAGACGCAAGTGGAATGCTAAAGGGATTGCAGATTGAAGGCTAAAGGGATTGCAGATGACTCTCTTCATTATACCGATCATTATATATTTCCTTTGCATTTCTCATTAGCTTTCCTGTGTTACGGTTGCAGCCATGGAGGAAAATGACGGCTTATAACTGAAATGACATACCTATCAAAGCTAAATCATAAACATTCCTGCACTCAGAAAATTTTCAAAGGAAACGAATCATACCCATCTGATATCTCACACAGCTCCTGTTGTTGATGTGAACGAAGGTGCACACTTTATTCCTTCATGGGTTAAAATGAGAAACCCAGTTTTAACGAACTTGCTGCCACATGGCCATTTCTGACAAATGAGTATCTTGTAACAGTGACAAGTCCCAGGTATTTTCGCCTGTGCCTGAAGCTCTATCATCTCAAGAAAACTCGCGAAAAAAAATCAAGTAGAGTCCGTTGGGGTCTGGATCTTCCGTAACTCTTTATCACAACCTCAAAAGACCTGGATCCATGTTACAAAAGCATAGCTTCTTCTCAACACATCAAAAGGCCGAAAACTCCATGTCAAACCAGTACCGATATTGTAGTGTATAATTATATAATATATATTTATATATATATTATATATATATATAAAATATATATATATGATATATATATATATATATATATCACTATATATATATATGTATATATATATATATATATATATATATATATTATATATAGGATATTTGATTGATATGATGCACACGACCATTTCTTGACTGTTCTCCTTTTCTCTCATTTCCCATCATCTCTTGGGGAGGTTGCAGATCTTGATATAACCAGCCTCCAAATCCCAGCGGAAATTTCCGGGATCAAGTCTGCTCTGCCTTTTTGCAATATTAGTTTCCTTTTTCTTTCCGCACGATTTCAGTCCCTGTTGCTGGTGCATATTCTGCTTCTTTCTTTCCCTGTTTGTTATGGGATGTAACTTCCGTTGTTTTTCAAAAAGCACTTTTACTATGTACAGCCAAGCACCAACGTTTTAGACGGGACTCTATTCTAATTTCTTTTTTAGTTTTCAGTAAAAGACAACTACTGAGTTGACTTTGTATGTTCGTCCGCCGTTTTTCTGTCCGCCCTCACAAATTGGTATGTTGATAGCCCTGTATCTTTTATTTTATGAGATTAAAGTTAGCCATGACCGTCTGTCTGGCACCGTTGTAGATGCTAACAACACAGGCCACCACTGGGCCGTGGCTGAAAGTTTTCATGGGCTACTGAGCTCTCTGCCAGTGATTACATGGAGAGGTGATATCTGCAACCTCTTCTGAAGGCATGGCAGCTGATTAATACATGCTTGCAGTTAATCAGCAGATTACTTCTGACATGAGCTGCTAGGACTACACATCTGCATCCTCGCAGTCTAGTGCAACGGGTCCAGTGTACTTATTGGCCCACCTTTGCATAGGCAGAGAACAGCATTGTATCTGCTTCTGGTTGTCTGAGGACATAGTCCCATTAGCCACGCCAGTGCTCAGGTTGGTTGACATTTCTGCCTTGCATTATATGATGTCACCCTGCACCTGACCCACTTGTCTTTTCAATTGTTCCTTTATAAGTTTCTATAGTCTGATCTTGTTTCCATAATTGACCATGAATTGGTTGAACTCAACGGCACCTGGGAACCTTTCTTCGGACCTAGGGAAAACATTTGGACCTTTTGGATGATTTTCTGCCCAGCTATCATGCTCATCATCCTTGATGCTGAAGGGAAAGTCATATACGTCATTGACAAGGATGATGAGATATGCACTGTTATGGTGTGAGAAGATCATAGAACAGATTTTATCCAAGTAGTCACCCCAATGGTACTCTGAACCTCCCACTTTCGAGACTCACAGTCTTCTGATGTTCCACCGCATCTCCACAGGCTGACGTGGTCTCTTGGTTTTTTACTTGCTGGGTCAAGCTGGAAGAGTTCTAACAACTTGTTGCTCACAGTCTTGCAAATTGACCTATCTACAAGGTAGAGTGCAAAGCAATCCTCAGTAGCTTCTCAATGGCTGACTCAAGTTGGACCATTCCTGATCCCTCTGCAAGGTCCACTAGGGCTGCCAGCCCCGATCTCTCCATACGGTCAACGTTCATATAAGCACCAGAAGGTGTACACATAATTTCTCCAACTAAATTTTGCCTCTTATTCCTGTGAATGGTTGCAGCGGGAGGCCCGTTCTTTGTGAACATCTGGAATTGCAGTCTTTAGGTCATGCAATAACTCTGGTGAGGCAACCAGGCTAGAATGTAGCGACTTCAATGGAATTGAAGAGGTGTCAAAAGGCTCAGCTTCAAAATCCATCATGTATGCCAGTAGGTCCTGAATTGCCTACTCATCCTTCTTCATCGTTGTTGGTTGGCATTCAACATGCTTCCTATGGTGACGCTGGCACTTGAGGCTCTGCTTCACAGTAGACTTCACCCTTGCAATGGTGTTTGCATTTCTTGTTGTTGAGATCAGTTGATTTTCATTCGGTAGAAGCTGAATCCATCCTCGTTTTAGTATCAAGTCCAGATTCAAAGTTGTTTCCATCCAAAGGTTCAGTGGCTGACAGGAGTAAGGTAGACCTGTCATTGACTGGATGAAGTGAGTGTTGAAGAATGCCATTTTCTCATCTGACAGCGAAGAGAGCATTGCCCAATAATCTGGCAACCACCCTCCATAATCATGTTGTCATATGCCTTCAGTCCACACAGCATGTTGTGTGTTGACAGTAGGTACTCTGTACCATTTCTTGAACGACATGCATCAAGACATTGTACAAGTGGGTTAGTCATCTCCAGGAATGAGACCCAAAAGTCCCCTATGTCTGCACCAGGTTTCTCATAAACTTTGTTGATCAGTTCCTTTATATCACCATCCTCCTCAAGATCCTTGTGAGCTTTCTGTAGAGCCTCCTGAGTTTCTGTGAGTGCATTGTGCAGGGTCTTGAGATTCTCCTTTATGACCTCTGATAGCTCTTCATTCTCAAGAATCTTTGCTAGTCGTTTACAGATTAAAAACTCTCCCGATCAGGATGCAGTGCATGGTGCACGCCAAGCGTGTAGCACTTCCCTTGTAGTGTTTGGTCTACAGACCCTCCAATACTATCCCTGCTTTTTTTTTCATGACAAGCACAGATTATGTCAGTTGACATCAGTTGAGAGCGAGCTAATGTTGTCGTTAGCTAGCTAACAATAAAATTACCTAACTCAGCAAACACTAATCATCAATGATGACATCAGAACATTTATCTCTTAACTGCCATACATTCATAATGGTAAAATTCCCTTTGAACTAGTGAAAAATGTTGAGTATAAGAATTTAGCTCAGACAAATCATCTCTGCAGTAATGAATTTTCCAATGACATGACTGAGTAAACGTAAACATCAGAGCGAGCGTGTTCTCATATCACCTGCATGTGGGCCTGGCTATTCTTTGTTGAATTACTGCAGAAGACAACTTTAGAGATATTTTATGCTATGAAGAATTGTTAAATTATTTTCCAGTTCATAATGAAATGATGGGACAAATTGATCAATATAGTTCAGGTAACTAATGGAAAACGTAGCAAAGTATGTTCCCCATTGACCTCAAACCTTGATCTTTTTGACCTTTGAGATAACATCTCTGTAGCCTACTTGTAATTTTACTGTCCATAGCTGAACTCGGTATGAGCAGAGCTTTCATTTGAGCACAATATCAATGCTTTATGACGGATTCTGAAAAATTGAAATTTAAAGAGCCAACAATTGGCGGCCATCTTGAATTTGAAGATAAAAAATAAGTAATATCAATAAATCTCCATAATTTTTTAATTTCTTGACCCAAAGAGTCTCAGAAACCATGTATTATGCAGCACTGTGGGTCAAACCATTGAAAAGTTAATTTCCAGCTTGGCTGATGGTAGCCATTTTGGATAGAGGGCTCTCACAAAATTTCCCAACATTTTTGTGAGGGGCGCCCATGCTGACTTTTTTCTTCAACCTTCATAGATGACAAATCCAGCGAGAAATGAACCTTCTCTCTCCACGGTCACGGAACTGCTATAGATGGCCCAACTAATGTCAGTGTGGAGTGGAGGCATTTTACTTCATTCGAAACATCACTAACTACAGTTTTTTTTTTCTTTTTTTAACTTATCACACCTGTAACTGACGAAAACCCTATCGATTCAGTCATCATTTGTAAACTAAACTTAGAACCTTGAATTATAAGTGGCAGTCTTTTATATAATGAAAACAAGTTACCCCAAATATGAAAAAACTTAGAAATCTATAATTAATTTACTTTGATAAATATTCTACAAATCTCGATTCGGGAATACTTTGAGGACATTGCACGAACAAAGTTAACATATTCAATAAACTGGGTAATTTCCAAGACCACCCATTAAGAACATCTGCAGAGGACTGCCTTTTCCGTTGCCACATCGTTCAAATGTATTTAACTCATTCATATGCTAATTATCTTCAAGTTCATCTTCCCAATATACAATCTGACAGTCAAGGCCTCTCCACATTATAAATCCAATATCTTGTGTATCTACTAATATCAAAATTTTTATTCACACGTGCATCACATGAATAACTACTATATTTCTTGAATGTCCCAATGTATGTGCTCAAGTAATTTATACATATACCGGGGTGCGCAAATAACAACTGAAAAGTACACACGATGATTATAATGAATGAATATTTACAAGTTATCTGCTTCTTAACCGTAATGGGCAGTATGATTACAACTTCAACTATTTCTCCTCTTCTCTACTCAAATATCACTCATCTCACTTCGTCATCCTTAAAAATAATTGGCTTGATTCACTACACCACTTCAAGTAGCAGAATCTTTGGCATTGCGAAATATTTGGTACTGCTGCATCAAATGAGTCATTCATACGTATATGATATCTCATCATCGTATGACTTTTAGCCAACGTTTGGGTCAAGGCTAATCATAATAATGGCTCTAGGCGCTCCATATAACTCATTTTAACTACATCTTACTAATAATTCGACCTATAATAAAGCGAACAAGATTTCATTTCATTACTACTTAGTTTTGTAATGATTAACATCCGTCATACGAAGGTTATGCTCAATATGAAATATTTATTATTACTGGATAAAAGACGCTCGTAACACCGACGGAAAAGCTCCGGTTATATTCTCGAGCGAGACGCAACAATTTCGGCGTGGTCTTTATAAAAACACGTCAAAAGAGGCAGGAGACTGCAGAGGATCCAACATGTCCCATCAACTACTGCTATCCCATTTCTACTCAAGAGAATACACATCTGCCAGGCGTAATACATCATTTTGTCTGGAATTTCCAAAGGAGAAAGGGTCCCCTGAGAAATTCGATACAGGCAATGAAAAGTCAACTCCAGCAGTCAGAAAAAGAAAATTTTGTGATTCGGAGCCGGTGTGGAAACATCAAAATCCCAAATATACTGAAGTAAAACAACGTTCTCGACATTTTAGCGAATGCTAGAGATGATGACAGAAAGTCTGGAGAATTTGTCATCACTGGAACGGTTTGAAAAGTTACGGCCGCCCTGTATGTTTTTCCATATAGTAAAAAAAACAGTTCGCTATGGACCTTCATTTAAAAATACATGTGATCCTACATTCAGTGTAGAATAACTAAAGATATTTATTGGGATTCTTTTGTTTTCTGGATACTACAAAATGTCCTCTGAAAGAGATTATTTGCCTAGTGATAAAGTACTTGGAGCCAACATCATCAAAAAGGCTAGGTCAAGAAATCAGTATCAGCTTTTAAAAAGTATGATAAACTTTTGCTATAATGAGAAAGCTATGATTAATGAAAATGAATAAGTGTTCAAGATTAGATCTCTTATTTCACTGTGCAAAGAAAGTTTTCTACAGTTTGCTATATTTGAAGAATGCATCGAAGTAGGAGAAATGGTTGTAAAATATTATGGCCATAACTCTGAAGCAATTCAATCGAGGTAAGCCAACCAGGTTAGGCTATAAAGTCTGGGCTTTGTATGGAGTTTATGGTTATTGTTATAATTATGATTTGCACTGTGGTAAGAATTCTACAGACGAAAATGATGAAACCATATTACTCGTAACTAAAGCCGTCTTGAGGATGTTAAGGCTGTAAAAGATCCCAATTACTTGTTGATCTTAGGAATCTTAGAAATCTTGGATACCGAGCAATTGGAACAAAGTGAACAGACTCAGTAAGTGACTACTGAAACTAATAAATGAAATGAAGAAGAGAGGCTCCTACTATTTCATGTTTGACACCAACGACGAAATCCTTTATGTATGAAGGTCTACAAAGAAGTGTATGCGCTGGAACAAAGCCATCAAAAAGGGAAAAAGACGGCAGAGAGATATAAAATCAAAAGGTGATGTCCGTCAGCCAAATGTTCTTAACAATTACAATTCCTATATGACCGACTGTTAAGAAAATATGCAATATCTTTATGGGGAAATAAATGCTACTTCCCTTTTTCAATCGCATATTGGATATGATTGTGGTAAACGCATTGATTATCTTCAGGTTCCAACTTGAAGGAAAGGAGCAACTTAACTCGATAAGATTCAGAAGAGAAATATTTGTCCATACCTGAAGTTGAACGACAATGCAGGTGGGAGATGTGACGAAAAATGAATGCCCTAGGAGACCGCCTACAAAAGTTGGTGATGTGTAATTAAACAGAGGAAACAACAAGGACGTTGCCAAAGAAAGTCTTGTTGCAAGAAACCCAGAACCTACTGTTACTCTTTGCACAGACTGCTTTGCTCTTTGTCACAAAAGTAAATGCAAATTTTCATTTCTCTGGACTTGTTTGTGGATATAGATTAAATATTTTATTAAAGTACATACCTTTAATTGAATAAAGTATATTACAGTGTCCCAGTGTCCTTTTGAGGACACTTAACTTCTAGTTTATAGAGACATGAAGCATTCCAATGACTTAATTTCACGAATCATAGTCCTTCATAGCAATGATTTTAAAAACGTTCCATCAAAATCCTGCCCAAAAAACCTCGGATATAACGGATTAATCGTCAGTCACTGACCTGCTTAGGCCCATTACAAAGGACTTCGAGGAACAACTTCTCTCTTGTGGCAATCTTGCAATTAGACTTCATGACCCTCTAATACAGTGACTCACACATCCCATGCAATGTGCCGAACTTCTGTTATTTTTAATTCACCCCGTACCCGATAAACAAAGTAGGGATCAAGCTCAATATAAACAACTGTGTGTGTGTGTGTGTGTGTGTATATATATATATATATATATTATATATATATATATATATATATATATTATACACACACACCACACACACACACACATACATATATATATATATATATTATATATCTATATATTACACACCCACACCACACACACACCACACATATATATATATATTATATATATAATATATATATATTATATATATAATTATTATATTACATAACGTGTTCCATAGGGAGATGAAGAATTTATCTTAAGCAGTTAAACGCGGGCAAAAAATTCAATAACTACAACGCCATTACCACATTATCGTGAATCCGAAGTTATCTTTCTTGCCTTTTGCATCATCAAACATTTATAAAAAAGTAAAAGAAAGTCTGTCGATACAAAGAAACATATACATTTACACACGTTCATAAACACACATATATATGTATATATATGTATGTATATCATACATACATGTCAAATCTCTTTATGTATGTGGGCATTCTGTTTCCTACTATTATTCAATAATTTACTGATATAAGCTGGAAGGCCATACACTTGCTTTACAAACTGTCGCAGAATATATTACCCATACATAAAAATAGGAAAGAATGGAGATGATACCAGTCAGCCGCTAGAACAAAGAAATAAATAAGCATAAAAACGAGTACAATAAAGCAAAGGTACGTAAAACGTGAGTATGTGGTCAACAGCTGGTGTAAGCAATTAAAGGTGGTCTCTGAGATGACCCGCATCCCTATAATAAAGGCCTACGCAGCCCTACCAATTACTCAAGACATAATTGTGAGGGGAGAATGATAAATCCACCAAATACTAATGAGTTACATTACAGTATTCTTTTTTCAAGGATGGATGTCATGTACCTTCTGCTGCATATGTATTTGTTCTGACGCACACTCACTCGCTTCTCTTATTTCATCGGATGGAAAATCTTTCGCGAAAGGTTAAAATCTTCTCTAAACAAAATCACACAACTTGAGCCAGATTCTCATCCCTGCCTTACAAGCACTTTTTCGATGAAGTTTCTACGAAAGTGGCTGGATACAAGATGAATTCATTTCTCTTCTTTACACTGCTCATGAAACACGAATTTACCAACAAGAAAATTGTTATTCAACAATACATTCGGTTTCTTGCTTTGAAATGAACCATGACTATCACAGCCTATGTGGTGCAATGCCTTGGCCTGGTAGGAATGTCGTCAAAGCACATTTCATACTTAAACAAACACACACTTATAACCAGTCCTGTTTTTTCTAAAACACTTAAAAGGAACTGAATGTATTTCCTCTGTTGATGTCTGTTTATTTCCTTTCGAAGTAGAAAGAGTAACATTTCCTTAATGCTTTGTACGCTTTCCTCGGCCAAAAGATTTTTTAAAAATCTGAATAAATATCGTCGAACCATTTTTCTAAAAGGATATATGTGCTCGAAATTAGTCAACAACGTAATCTTTTTTTTTTTTTGTTCAAGAAAACTGCAGCTTGCAAAACCAAATATAGGCCACAACTGGACATGAATGATTGTGAGGATATGAGAGAAAACTTAAGACTACTATCCAGGTCCTTATCAATTAATTGCACAATTTGACCAAAAAAAAAAAAAATAAATAAATAAAAATAAAAAATAAAAAAAAAGAAAAAAAAAGCAAGTTGATATTATCGTTTGTAGACGGAGAAGAACCGCTAAGGAGAGGCAACAAAACTCCGTGAAAAGAAAACCAGGGTGCTACCCTTACAGGTGTTGGAAGCCGAGTCACATAATGAAAAGTTAATGAAACAAAAGGCACATTAACGAAAGGTTCAGACACGATATTTCTGCAACACTAGAATATGAAGACGCCACTCGGGAGGTTGCAGGCAATGAGAGACGGTGTGAAAAAGGCAGTGACTGAACCCATGCTTTCTACAAGAACAATGCGTGATCCGATCTCCAGCTTACTTGGGACGCGTGGAAGATTTTCCCTTCGCGCATAAGTTGTAAACAATATATTCCTACCTTGAAGTGAAGTGGTCTTCGTAGTTAATACTCATACTTGTACAGTCATGTTCATTAGTGACAGAACTGCATACTTTTGCTATCGTTTACAAGTGAAAAGAATTATTTCTATTATTTTTTTCTTTTATATAAGTTATGTACATCTTAGTCTTACCAGACCACTCCTAGGACTGGCCCGAAGGATTAGATATTTTTACGTGTCTAGGAACAAATTGGTTACAGCTTATTGTGGGATCCTAACCACATTGAAAAATGAGTTTTATCACCAGAAATAAATTCCTCTGATTTCGCGTTGGCAGAGTATGGAATCGAACCCGAACCCTAAGATCGGTAGTCGAGCACATAACCAACTCGTACAACGAACTTATTTTGAACTAGAAGAGCAAAATATATACAATATAAAATAAGTAAAAATCTTCACTGGTAAAAACTTCATCATTTTGGATATTGTACCATGAAATAAAATTATACATCCTGAAAAGTGAACAATAAAATCAGGGCTGGTAACCACAGGCAATCTCCCGAAACACCAGGCCGGCGCTGCAAAGACTTGCAGCCATTATTAAAGGTATGATAACCCGCAAACTTAACAGGATTGCTGCGATTTTGACATTTTTCTATCGTTAATTTTTAATGAGTAAGTGTTTAGCGAATTTTATGGTTAATGAATAAGCGTTTAGTGAATGTTTACGAATATAAAATTCTTCAATGAATATTTAGTTTAGGGTATAGTGAATGCTTACTGAGTGCTTAGGGTTTAGTGAATATGTTGTGAATGTTATTGAATGTTTATTATGTAAGTATTCAATGAATGTTTAGTGAGTGTTTAGTGAATCTCTTATGAATGTTTAGTGTTTAGTGAATGTTTATTGTGTAAGTATTCAGTGAATGTTTATTGAGTGTTAAGTGAATGACTTGGGAATGTTAGTGTTTAGTGAATGTTTATTGTGTAAGTATTCAGTGATTGTTTAGTGAGTCTTTGGGGTTTTAGTGAATGTTTTGTGAATTCTAGTGAATGTTTAGTTCCTTAAGTATTTAGTGGATGTTTAGTGAGTGTTTAGTGAATGTTTTGTGAATCTTAGTTTAGTGAATGTTTATTGTATAAGTACTCAGTGAATGTTTAGTGAGTCTCTGGGGTTTTAGTAAATGTTTTGTGAATGTCGATGATTGTTTACTGTGTACTAAGTAATTGGTAAATGTTTAGTGGATGTCAGTGTTTAGTGAATGTTTAGTAAGTATTCAGTGAATGTTTAGTGAGTGTTTAGTGAATGTCTTGTTAATGTTAGTGTTTAGTGAATGTTTAGTGTGTAAGTTTTCAGTAAATGTTTAGTGAGTCTTTAGGGTTTTGTGAATGTTAGTGAATGTTTAGTGTGCAAGTGTTTGGTGAATGCTTAGTGAATGTCTTGTGCATGTTAGTGTTTAGTAAGTATTCAGTGAATGTTTAGTATGTCTTTAGTGAATGTCTTGTGAATGTTGGTGTGTAAGTGTTTATTGAGTGTTTAATGAGTGATGAGTGGGTGTTCATTCACTGTTTAGTGTTTAATGAGTGTTTAGGGGTTTAATGAGAATTTAGGGCTTAGTAAGTATTTAGTGTTTAATGGGTGTTTAGGATTTAGTGAGTGCTTAGTGTATAGTGAGTGCTGAGTAAATGTTTAGTGATTGTTTAGTGTTTAATGAATGTTTAGGATGAAATGAGTGTTTAGTGAATCTTCACTCAGTGTTTGTGGTATAGTGAGTATTTATTGAGTGTTTGGTGTTTAGAGCCTTTAGTGTATACCGAGAAAGTGCTGATTTTCACCAAGTGTTTAGTGTTGTTGAGTGTGAGTGTATGTTAACTGTGAGTGTTTAATGAGAATCAGTGTATAGCAAGTGTGTTTAGTGAGTGTTAATGTATAGTAAGTGTGTTTAGTGAGTGTAAGTACATAGTGAATGTTAGGGTTTAACGATTGTAGGTACATTACTGTTTAGTTAATGCTTAGTGATTGTATTCTAAGAAAGTCCTGTAATTTACAGGAACCATTTATCCTAGACACTACTTAGATCCTGTTAAATTGGGTCCAGTAATAATAATAATAATAATAATAATGGATGCCGGGTACCAACTCAAGAAAAGAGGCAACAAAATCAACCATCTGATGTTCATGGACGACATCAAGCTGTATGGTAAGAGCATCAAGGAAATAGATACCCTAATCCAGACTGTAAGGATTGTATCTGGGGACATCAGGATGGAGTTTGGAATAGAAAAATGCGCCTTAGTCAACATACAAAAAGGCAAAGTAACGAGAACTGAAGGGATAAAGCTACCAGATGGGAGCAACATCAAACACATAGATGAGACAGGATACAAATACCTGGGAATAATGGAAGGAGGAGATATAAAACACCAAGAGATGAAGGACACGATCAGGAAAGAATATATGCAGAGACTCAAGGCGATACTCAAGTCAAAACTCAACGCCGGAAATATGATAAAAGCCATAAACACATGGGCAGTGCCAGTAATCAGATACAGCGCAGGAATAGTGGAATGGACGAAGGCAGAACTCCGCAGCATAGATCAGAAAACCAGGAAACAAATGACAATACACAAAGCACTACACCCAAGAGCAAATACGGACAGACTATACATAACACGAAAGGAAGGAGGGAGAGGACTACTAAGTATAGAGGACTGCGTCGACATCGAAAACAGAGCACTGGGGCAATATCTGAAAACCAGTGAAGACGAGTGGCTAAAGAGTGCATGGGAAGAAGGACTAATAAAAGTAGACGAAGACCCAGAAATATACAGAGACAGGAGAAAGACAGAAAGAACAGAGGAATGGCACAACAAACCAATGCACGGACAATACATGAGACAGACTAAAGAACTAGCCAGCGATGACAATTGGCAATGGCTACAAAGGGGAGAGCTAAAGAAGGAAACTGAAGGAATGATAACAGCGGCACAAGATCAGGCCCTAAGAACCAGATATGTTCAAAGTATGATAGACGGAAATAACATCTCTCCCATATGTAGGAAGTGCAATACGAAAAATGAAACCATAAACCACATAGCAAGTGAATGCCCGGCACTTGCACAGAACCAGTACAAAAAGAGGCATGATTCAGTGGCAAAAGCCCTCCACTGGAGCCTGTGCAAGAAACATCAGCTACCTTGCAGTAATAAGTGGTACGAGCACCAACCTGAAGGAGTGATAGAAAACGATCAGGCAAAGATCCTCTGGGACTATGGTATCAGAACGGATAGGGTGATACGTGCAAACAGACCAGACGTGACGTTGATTGACAAAGTCAAGAAGAAAGTATCACTCATTGATGTCGCAATACCATGGGACACCAGAGTTGAAGAGAAAGAGAGGGAAAAAATGGATAAGTATCAAGATCTGAAAATAGAAATAAGAAGGATATGGGATATGCCAGTGGAAATCGTACCCATAATCATAGGAGCACTAGGCACGATCCCAAGATCCCTGAAAAGGAATCTGGAAAAACTAGAGGCTGAAGTAGCTCCGGGCCTCATGCAGAAGAGTGTGATCCTAGAAACGGCACACATAGTAAGAAAAGTGATGGACTCCTAAGGAGGCAGGATGCAACCCGGAACCCCACACTATAAATACCACCCAGTCGAATTGGAGGACTGTGATAGAGCAAAAAAAAAAAAAAAAAATAAAAAAAAAAAAAAAAAAAAAAAAAAAAAAAAAATTAATAATAATAATAATAATAATAATGATAGTAGAAATGATAAAAATAACAATAGCAAAAATACTAATAGTAATAAAGTATAGTACTATGAGCTGGACCGAGACCTTTCAATATGGCCGCTCGAGGTCACACACTCGATAGGGAGATCGCCACTAACTAATCAAAAGCGCATTACAATAAGAAAAGCTTACATTTTTAAAGACCAGCTGAATAGTTACAAATAACATTTAGATATCATTACAAACATCCCAACACGATCAATTCAGTTTAAAATTCGAAAATGTAAACGAGCTACTCTTTCACACTTTGCGAGAATCAAGAAAGTCCTCATTTAATTAACCCATCCTCTCCGATCCTCTGAGCTTCGTAGTAACCGAAACAGCCCGCCCTTTCATTAAATGACCATGTTCAGCGACCGTCCTCCTCAGGGATGGTACTGCTATTATAAGTCATGTCCATTCACATCCCAGTTCTCTTCCTCTCTCATGAAAAAGAAGCCAAGGGCACTTTCAAGTTTTCTAACTGAAAAAGTAAGTCACTAGTACCAAGGTTCCATCCGTTAATTTGCTTCGTGCGATTTTTAATTTTATCTTTTAAAGAAAGTATTTACAGTTACAACGATGAAAATATGAAGAATGGCCAATAATAATGTATAATATAAGTACAACGAATAACTCACATTAATTCCGTAAGGCTTTGTTACACGACTTCTTTTTGCGTCCGAATCATGGTTTTATTAATGGATATCTGAATACTATCTGCTAGTGGCATTCAAACTGATAGCTTAAAATTTTTCAGTATATAGGACTTTGAGATAACAAGTAGCACGTCTACGACTTGAACATCCTTGCATCGAGTGCTGCTCTGATATCTGGGAACAATCTCCAGACACAACATTTTGAAAGTATTGAATCAGTCTTTCCACCGCACATCTGCCTCGGCTTTTGCACTTTGCTTGGATTCATTTCAACTACGTAAGGAGGTCGCCGCTCTCTGCTTATTCTATAAACAGTATATTACTCTGAGCTCGTTCTCAAGAGCTTCTTGACTGTTTGCCACCTACGATCTCTCAACCTCGTAGCACCTAAATTTGTAGCCTCAAAGACACTGCATAGGTGTCAAGAACTCGAAAGTATTTTGTACTATAACGCCGAGATCGTTTTTTTATCCTGTATTTGTTGAACTATTTAATCCACCCTTTTCAAACGACAGGAAGGAACATTACCCTCGACAAATAGTCGATCATCACTATTCTTGCAGTGACCGAGTCTGATTCGTATTCATCGCACAAACATAAAAATCAAAACCGCCATGGACGAAGGCTACGGAAAGAGAAATGAGAAAGCTGACAACAGGCAGAAAATATGAACTATGAGAAACCCAAATTACAAGTAAAAAGTTATGATTATAAGGGCAAGATATACAGATTAAATCATTGGAATTCAACAGTTTACCTCATAAGAAAATGAAGGACCAAAAGGGTATCTGCGTAGGACGCCTTAGAAGTTACATAGAAAACGACGGACGTGTGCGAAATGACTACTGTGCATTCCAGAACCCATGAAATAGTGTATCTCGTAAAAAACTTTTAAACAGACGTTTGGATTTCCATGCTACTAAAGCATTGAGTGTTTCTAACATTGTCCTAATTTATGGTAGTACACAGGAATGACAGATGTATTTAATTAAGCCGTTTACTCCTAGATAAAAAGACCAACTTCTTACCTCTCCTCAGACCGCTTTATGACATATCTGTGACGCGGAGTCACCCCTCTTACTTAATTATTTTTAAAAAATTATACATTATCATACAATATATTAATTTACTTTGAAAAATTTTGTATGGCCCAGGAACCATCAAAAAAAGGGTATTCATCTGGAGGATACGCTATAACCACGTCACCCACTTTTGCGGATGCTTTAACCTCACTTTTTAAAGTAAAATGTTCATGAAACACATATGGCAATGCACAGTACTTCAGAAAATTTGGACGAAGTTTGAAACACTCAGTGCTTTAGTGGCATGGAAATTCAGAAGTCGGTTTAAAAGTTACGAAAAACACTGTCATGGCCTCTGGAATGCAAGGTAATTACACGGAACTCAGATATTTGACTATGCATAGAAAATTGGAAAGACGCTCGCTTCATGGAAAAGGTTACTTAAACTAGCAGGACCTGCTTGTAATATTCATGAACCTTGCTACAAAAAAATAAATAAATAAATAAACAGAGCAAAACCTAGGAAACGAAGTTTAAAAAGAGATCCGAAAAAACATCAAACAAGCACAATAGTACGTTGAACAGTTATAACGGCATCAAGTGAATGTCAGCGTTAGGGTGCGTATTTTCCAAGAAAACTGAGAAATGAAAAGAGTGAAAATCATAAGTTGATGCTACTAAGACAGAGGGAGAACAGCTGTTAGGTCTGACTGTAAGATACCGGATAATTCTTATGAAACAAATATTTCCAACGTTAACTACGTTACGTTAATTACGGAAAGGAAATTCCTGTACAATATCAGTTGAAAAACACTGCTTGCCAGTATTAAAATATATCAAAGTATAGTAAGTTAATAAGTAATAATCCGAGAAAGAATAATTACCAATGATGTACTGAACTATAATTAATTAACTGCTACAGGCAACATAACATTAAATGCAATACTCGTATACTGCGTGATAGTTAACTGGGCACTTACAAAAATGGACTTCCTGTCTGTCAGCCTACTTGTAACTGAGTCCTCCACGCTTACCTTGTCATTGCAACTCTTACCATAATTGAAGGACTTTCAGTTACCTTGCCCTTGGCTTTCGAACTATAAGCACAATCAACTGCTGAAGCCCATTCATATAATACCAAGGTTAGTGACTGCTTTTGACCATGGGGTTCATTCAGAAGTACCTGCCATCGGGGCCATTGCGTTTCATAGCCATATCTTGTCAGGGGAATACTACACGAGTTTCTTTTTTTTTTTTTTTTTACTTCAGCAGGAACTATAATGGCATCCTTACCATTTCATCAGTCGCGATGTTCGTAGAGGGGAGTCGGTCGTGGGCCGGTAAAGGACATGTAACAATTTGGCAACACTCAGAATGCTCGTTCTTCTTTTATTTTGTTTCAGTTTCTTTTTAACATATGTTGTTGTCTTTTCATATTTCTTTAAATTTTACTTGCTTGTTATTTGCGTTCTTAATTTGTAGCTCTTCTTTTAATGGTCCTCTTTGTTTTATTTCGTATGTATCTTGTGTATGCAATCAATGCTTGGTTTCATCCCTCTCTTTCTTGTGTCCTTGTACTGAGTAATGGCAGTGACTGAGTAGTAAGTACTAGGCTCTTTTGTTGCTGCCAGATATCATTGATAAACATAAGACTTGACCAACCTGGTCAGTCAAGTTTGCTGACGTCACATCTCTGTTTGAAACATTGACTTCAAGAAGGCGTTTTCTGTTCTTGGAGCAAAAGTATATTCTGCTTGTTTGCAGTTGCGAAAATTAAGTTTTCAGTCGTCTTCAAATTTCTAGTCTGCAGACTGTAGTTCATTAGATGTTAACATCTTAAAATTAAGAAATACGGATCCCTTCCAATGATATGAATTTCTTCGTTTTCAGTATTTCCCCGATAAAATGCGTCAAGAATGCACGAATGGCCCAAATGGCAGGTACTCTGTATTTAGTTTAGCATTTATAAACAGATTTTGAAAACAATGCTAATTATCAACGACTCATCTACTGCATGCCATTAAAACCTCGCTCGATCAAGTTACCTGGAAAAGCAGGTTCAGCTGATAAAATATAACAATAATAAAACGGAGAGGATGACAAAAAAAAGTAAACTCTCTAAAGTGCATTAGCGTGGTACACACAGTTATGTGTTAAAGACCTGTTCTGAAATAGCCTATTTAATCACTGACTTCAAAGCCAGACGGATCCTCTCTTACTGTTAATAAGCAATGAACTTTCTAATTCTTTTGCCATAATAAACTTCTGCTATCTCTTACTAAATGAAATCATTCTTATTGCGGGGTGCTCTAATCATGTTTGCTTCTGATATACTTCTCTTATTATATTTCACAAAATTACAGACGTATTTCTGTAAATAATTTTTCTTAAGCTCACAAATCGCTAAACTACAAGAATAAGCTGTTGGTTGACGTCATACACTGGAGTCACAACTACAAAGGTCATCGGCCCCAGAGGTATTTATAACAAGTACAGCTATGCTTGGAAAACCGCTGTCTGATGAGCCGCTTGTTCCTTGCATTTTAAATAACAACTGGCCTATTAGAACAATTCTAATGTCTATACGTGACGACAAAAGACTTTCCAATACTAAGCGAAAGTACGAGGGTATCTCTAAAGCCTTTTTTTCATAACTAATACTAAAGAGTATTAAAGAGATTGGAAAAACTCATTGAAATACTAATATCTTGAGAAGGTGACGAATTCCTCATGATAAGGATAAGCCACGAATACTACATTCTGTAGATAAGAGTCAGATATAAAATTAATACTTATAATCTACTAGAGAAATAAATGAAGAGAGATCAAGCGGTCATTTCCAAGTGCATTATCTTACGTCCATAATACATAAGTGTTAAATGAAAAAGACGAAAAAACAAGTAGTCTTAAGAATTCGAGGACTATTCATAAAATCACTTGCAAATCAATTGTCATTTGTGGTTAATGCACTACACCATTAGTTTTCCTAGACTTGGCAAGAAATGATTTAAAGCATTTTCTCATACATGTTTACCCTGTCCTAGTTTATTCCCTCGATATACTTCATTCTCCCTCCGAATAGTCGAAGGCCCCATTTTCTTCCACAGGTCAAACGATGCTACTGGTGTCGGGTCCTCAAGACACAGAACTAAATTTGGCTTTTACAAATCTGCATTTAGTAGTGATCCTGTTTTCTGCTCATCCCTCAAAACAGAAACGATCCTGATTTCCTTCTGTGTTCAATGTAGATGCAATTAAGTGCCTCTGTCTACTGGAAAGTTTGAAGTTATCTGATCATGAAGGGACTATGTAGACAGACAACCATGAGATTAACAGCTATGAATATACTGAACGCAAGTAAAATAATTAATAACTAATATCCTGCTAAAATAAAAAAAAATGGTGACTGGTCACACTACTAGGTCTTCATCAGAACGCAGGCACTAAGAATATGATGGCCTACAGAAAGTGTGAAATAAATGTTTTGGGTGTTCACGGCTAGAAACACAATGGCGTGGGTAGGACCTTACCTTACCTTACAGACCTTACAGCTCGTTCGGGTTGTCCCAGGTCCCTCAGTGTGAGGCACCTCTAATGTCTACCAGAGAATTGCTAATGCATCTTCCGGTATATTTTGCATCTTCCAATCTTGGATGGTCTGGGATGCAGCTTAGATATTTGTCGAGCTTATTCTTAAACACATCTACGCTCACTCCTGATATGTACCTCAGATGATCTGGCAGCACACTGAATAGACGCTGCATTATCGATGCTGGTGCGTAGTAGATTAATGTCCTGTGAACTTTCCTTAGTTTTCCTGGTATAGTTCTGGGCACTATTAATCTGCCTTTGCTCTTTCTGATATTTTTAGCTTCATGATGTTTTTGGTAATTCCTTTTATCTGTTTCCATGCCTGTATTATCATGTAGCGTTCTTTTCCTCTTTAGACTATAATTTTGAAAATTTTAGTATTTCCCAGTAGTCAAGATCCTTAACTTCTTCTATTCTAGCAGTAAATGACCTTTGTACACTCTATTTGTGCGATATCCTTTTGGTAGTGTGGGCACCATATCATATTGCAATATTCAAGTGGACTGCGTACATACTACATTTTTTATAAAGCATAATCATGTGTTCGGCTTTTCTTGTTTTGAAGTGCCATAACAACATTCCCATTTTTGCTTTGCATTTTGCCAATAGTATTGCTATTTGATCATTGCATAACATGCTCCTATTCAACATCACACCAAGGTCTTTAACTGCTTCCTTATTTGTGATTGTCTCATTATTAGGTCCCCCTATATGCATACAGCATTCCTTCTTTATCTCCATAATTTACCGATTCAAATGCAGCTAACACCGTACCTTGTGGCACACCGGATATATTACCTTAGCTTCATCTGATTTCTCATCGTTTGCAATCACTATCTGTTTTCTGTTTTGTAAAAATTCCTTTATCCATCTTCCTACTTTGTCCACTATACTATGTTTTCTAAATTTCTTCGCTAATATATTATTGTCTACTTTGTCAAAACCTTTTGCAAAGTCTAGGTAAACCACATCTGTATCTTTTTGTATATCATATTCTTATATATGTTCTCACCGTGGACTAACAGTTGGGTTTGTGTACTTTTTCCAGGTACAAAACCATGTTGTCCTATATTAAACAAATTATTTTTCATTAAATGTTTCATTATATTTTTCTTCATTACCCTTTCGTACACTTTCATATGTAATGTTAGACTCACAGGCCTATAATTAATTGCCTCTAGTCTTGATCCACTTTTGAAAGTAGGGGTAATATATGCTAATTTTTGTTCATCATAAATCTTGCCTGTATCTACACTTTGTCTTATAATATTGTGAGCGGCTTTGCAATAGAATGAACTACTTTCTTTAACAAAATGACAGGGATGCCATCTGGTCCGGCTGCTGATCCATTTGTAATTTCATTAATAGCCTGCACAATATCGGCTTCATTAATATCTATGTCCAATCAATATTTACCATTTTCATCTCTTATTTCTGTATCATAGACTTCATTATCAATTCCAGGGATAAATTCTCTCTTATATCTTTCTGCTAATATATTGCATATTTCCTTTTTTTCATTTGCTAATCTCCCTTCAATTCTTAGAGGGCCTATTTCTGTTCTTCTTTTACTCATCTTTTTCGCATGTGGGTACAGTAGTTTGGAGTTTTGCTTGATATTTTCTAGGATCCTTTCCTCTAAGTCCCATTTTTCATTTTCTTTTGATTGTATAATCTTTTGTTCTACATTTCCTATCTTACTTTTTAGTTAAAGCACTTTCCATGCATTATTTTCTTTTGCAAGACCTTTTTCCCACTTTCTGATTTTCTGGAACAAGATACTTCTGTCTCTTGGTATGCATGGTATATACTTATCCACTATTTTCTCTAATATTTTATATAATATATCCGTATTTACCTGTATATTATCGCTTACGAATATGTTTTCGCAGTCTTTGTTTAATTCTTCATTTATTTCTGACCATTTTATAATCTTACTATAGAAATTGTATTTCCCATATCCTTCCCCCTTTTTCATCTCTTGCTTATCTGTTTTCACTTGGTTTGGAGCGGACTATTAATTCTATGGCATTATGATCTGAAATACTCGTATTATAGACTATTCACCTCGTTCACAAATACTAGGTCTAAAATATTATCCTTTCTTTTTGGCAGGTGATTTATTTGTTGAATGTTGTTTTCTAGTAGCATATCTAATAGCTTTTCAAATTGCCTCTTATCTTCTGCACTACTGTTACTCTCTTTTTTATATGTATAAATACAACAACAATCTCTTATTCGTTCTTTCCAATCTACGAAAGGAAAGTTAAAGTCTCCGGATAGGAATAGTGCAGTCTTTGTGATTTCTACATATATCATCCAATTTTTCTATTAATATGGCAAACTCTTTAGTATTAGGGGGTCAGTATATTAAGATGTTCATTAATTTTTCAGATTCAAATTCTACTGCTATTAATTCACATTCTGAGTTACTATAATTCTCACATATTTTTCCTTGATTTATGGCTCTCCCATTATTCGCGGTTCCCACTTGATTCCTATTTTTTCTATCTGATCATCATTACCAGTCTCTTGGGAATACCAGGTTTCACTTATATTCATTATATGTATTTTTTCAGTTTGGGTTAGTTCTTCTAAGAACTTTTTCTTTTTGAGCTACTCGCAACGTGAGAGGTCAGGGTAGGTTACAACGAAGCCTACAGGTGTTACCCATCTTTTCGTCAGTCGACATGCGCAATGCGCACGGGATACTCAATTTATGAAAAATATATAATTATTTGCACTTTTTGCCAATCTTGTATCCATCATCTTTCCTGCTTTCGCTTTATTGCCTCACTTTCACCGTGATCTACGTCGAGTATGGCAAGACATATGTGATTCTGTAGCGAATACCTTAACCCGCAACTCATCTTAAGCCCTGGTCTCCATATGCTCAGAGACATCCTTGTCCCTTTCTTATGATACATTTTCTTCGTACATGCTAATAAAACGACTTAACTTGATGGCTCTATTAATCGCCTGGTTGATAATAGTCTTCTGTTATCAGTCCTCCTTTGCTTAGAATTCTGTTTAATAATTTTGCCTAGTTTCCCTATATCTTACGCACACAGATATATAAAACCACTTCGTGATGAGACCCTAACAATAACATCATACCTGTTTCACAAAATTACAGCAATACTATATTTCGTTTGACTTTTAGACAACAGTACTATTTCCCCTCCGAACTAAGAGGTAAACGGCAATAAATGTCATCGACAGTCTGCTGGGAAACGGAAAATTATCTTCAAGAAAATTCCCGCCATGACTTCGGCAGGCCTAGGGATCATCACATTCCTCTGTCTTGGCATCTCGCCAACCAACTATAGCCGTACGTCATATGAATTCCTCACCTATCAAACTCGTGGTGATAGTAAATAAAATAGATACACCAATATAATTATTTTTGCCAAGATCAGGAATTTATAATTTATAACTATTTGAGCCATTTTGGTTTTATTGATGCTGTCATTCAGCATAAAATTTTCGGATTTATCTCATGTTTGATGTTAACATCTTGTAAAAGAAGTGATTTTACACTCAATTTCGATCAGGCATTGGCTTCTTTCCTGTCATTAAACATAAAATAAATTGATCGTGTTTACAATAAATGTCAATGATTGAATTACAGGTTTATAAAACTTCCCTATTCAATCTGTGTATTTTGACAACAGTCGACCCCTGCTATACAAAACATCCTCAAACCACGAGCAATCGGGGCGAAGGTTAAAAATATTTTCTGCAGTAAAGCACTGTACACCAAAAGTATTAGTTCAAGCATTTAATTAGGTTGGCCCTGGAATTTTACTATATGAATGTATTAATCATAAATACAGTTGCTTCAGTGTACAAGAAGCAATATGTATTTATTTATATATATATATATATATATGTGTGTGTGTGTGTGTGTGTGTGTGTATGTATATATATACATATATATGTATATATATATAAATATATATATTATATATATTTATATGTATAGTATATTACGATATAAAACAAGTATTTTTAAAAAGCACATATAGAGTATCATTTTTAGTAAATAATATTTGGCAAACGAAGCATATATAAGTCAGTTAACGTTATAATAAAAACAATAATTCTTTGTGATAACAGATATAGCAAAGAAAGTTCTTAAGAATTTCATAGTCTGCAGCGTTCCACAGGCGCAATTGAACGGGATCTATTTAAGATTTTTGGCACAAAGTGAATAAGGTTTACCTCTTTCTTAATAGGCCATATGCCTTGTTTTCGTTGCAGAAAGTGACCGCATTTACGCGATGTTATTGTGAGAAAAGAAACATCTAAGAGCAGATAACAAAACATTTAATTAGGGGTAGAATGAACGTCCACCTCTCGTTTCATCGATTTCTATCATTTTCCAGACATACTTTTCTTTTCAAATACATGCATTGTTATTGTAACTCATTTATTTATATAGATATTACAAAATCTTAAATCATGATCTGGCACACATTTATGTCTTTGCTTCTTATACACAAAAGAGGTGGCGTCGTGTTTCTTTGGTTACTGTCCCTCATTTTTTCTTATTTCTTTTTCCTTCTTTTCTTCTGTACCGGTATCAAATCGCCTGTCCCGTCGGACTTCGTACAAGATCGCACATGAAAAACTATTGCTTATTTTGTTCATCATAATACTTGAGCAGTGCTATGAATGAACGAGAAGATTTACAAACAGAGCACAATGGAATTTATGTGGTCTGCATCTCCGAAGGTCAGTTGGAATAAATGAGATGCTCAAGGATTGTGGAAAGATGTAAAAAAAAGTGGAGCAATTATGATAATATATTTGACTAATAAGGAACTTGTTGATCTGCTCTCTCTCTCTCTCTCTCTCTCTCTCTCTCTCTCTCTCTCTCTCTCTCTCTCTCTCTCTCTCTCTCTCTCTCATAGAAGAGGCATATATTTAAATTAAAAACTCTGCAACAACATTAGCAACGTCATAAGCTCACCAGAGGCGTGTCGACGCAGATCGTATCTAGTACGTATATGTGCGTATTATCATCAAAATCTTAACCAATCCAGCTCTTCTCCCACTAAGTGCCCTTTTGCATGAAAGTCTATAAATAATTCAATGACACGGAAATAATTACTGAAATCTACTGCGGCTTAAAATTTGGTTAATGTTGAACCATAGACTATAATAAAAAATATTTTTAATAAACTCACATTAATTGAACTTGATGTTAATGCTAGATGAAGGCCATGAAAGTGACGCTATCGCCTCCACAGTAATTTGAAATAAAGTAGAGGCGATATATTTTGCGTGCGAGTTATGGAAAACATTCAATTGTTAAAGTTATTATAAACAGTGACATATTCCATTATCAATTTCTTTATAAGGAACAACTTATTCTTCAAGAAACTGTACTCGACTTATATGACAATGTTTAATATTGAAAATTTTCAACTGTTTGTGTTCGAAAGTATCACTACGTTGATTCTGCATTATGTAAAAACAAAAGATTTATATGCTGATTTTCTTACGCAATGGCAAAAACACTTGTATGTCAATAATTCCAAAAATAAAAGGACTACAATGTAAAATGTCAGGAAATTCTACAAATAAATGTATGTTAAAGTAAGAAGTCAACAATTCTAAAAATCAGTGGACGAGAACATTTAAAGTATATCGGCGGCATCTAAATGAAAAATGAAACTACCACAAGAATCTCTCTTTGGCTGTCCTGCTACATCAAGTGTGAAAGGTCTTCCCTATTCAGATTACAAGAAACGGATTTCTTGAATAAGGCCAGTTATAATATGCCACTCAGAATCAACAAAGGAAGGAAGGAAGGAAGACCGTCCAAAGGAACACAGGGAAAGGCGCGAAGGATCTTCCAAGGTCAATCTTTTCGACCAAAAAGCCTAACCTTAAAGCCAATGGTGCCAGTGAGATGAGCAACGACCGTTCTTCCCAAATTCATAATACTAATGATTTTCGAAGGCAAAGTCCGATGACAACTCTTAAGACTCACCTGAACCTGTGGCGTCTTTCATGAGACAAGCGTGAAAGCAGTCACTCACCTGTGAACGAGAGAGAAAAGGAAAGATTCAGAATCTTGAATTATAAGACTCTATAACAAAGTAAGAGACACTCTCCCAGACGAAATAGGTGACAAGGCGTATGCAAATATTATTTGTTTACATGAAAGTTTCATTAGATCTAATGTCTGGCCTAACAGATTGAGAGGTCATCAGCGTGACAGCTAATGTTCGCTTATGAAGTGTAATAAGCATTAGGTCTGATATATAACAAGGACAGAAAGCAAAGTATATCACAGAATACTGAATATCTTAAACAAGTTAGAGAATAAGCGTTAGTACGAGTAACTTGGAATAGTTTGTACTTGGGAATCAATTTAGATGCGATACAAAAGCGTGTGAAAGGTTTTTTCATTGGGAAATCGATACAATTGTTAACACCTTCCGAAAAATTTTATAATATAACTTTATATTACCCTTAGTCGCCATTCATTTAAAGATTTACACAACACTTTCCCACCCTGACACACACATATAATATATATATATATATATATAGATATATATATATATATGTGTGTGTGTGTGTGTGTGTGTGTGTGTTGGAGACAGAGAGAGAGAGAGAGAGAGAGAGAGAGCGAGTACTGGCGTGGGTGGAGAGGTATTTGGGTGAACGGATGCAAGTGAGTTTTAGTTGGGAAAAACAGGTGGTTGGCTGAAAGTAGAGTTCGACGTAGGTAAGAAAATCTTGCTGTTTATTTAAACAGAAGAAAGGTTAATAGGTGTGACAAGGGCATGGCGTATGAAAATTCGTCAAAACAAAGATCTAAACATAATGGAAGAGAAATTCTGTTCATATTCATTGTATCTGGCGTTCAGTATTGAAGAGATGATGTTCATTTCATCTTTCCACCTTGGAAGAGTCAAGAGATAGATACGCCGGAAGTGGCAATGTTTACCCGGTTATTCTACCGCAAAAAAAAAAAAAAAAAAAAAAAAGTTATGGTATACACATTGCTACGGATGATATATTTAAACAGCCATTCGAATGTATAAATATTCTGCCACGTTACTAAAAAGAAAAAAAACGGTGTACTTATATACGTCTGCACAACAATTCTCAAGCAACCTATTTCTCGGCGGTCTAAAATAAACTGCTGTGAGATGTTAGGTATGTCAGCTGCGTCCATTTCATTTACATTACACTTTACATCTAATACTGACCTTTCTTGTCAAGAGAGATAATTGACTTATCGATCACAATATAGTTCTGGGACGAAAACCGATTAAGTGAGAACGAAAAGAATCATCCAAATTCATGCACTGGCCCCCCCAGCAGCGAGGAGCGTCATTTCGGAGAAATCTCTCGAGACGTATGAGCATCCTACACCCAGACGGCTTCTAAGAATCAGAAACGCGCAGGGGCTACCTTCCACAGTTAATTACGTTAATTGGGGACTTTCTTTAATGACGTAAAAAACACACAGAAATGCCCCCTACCAGTTGAAGTAGAAGCGAAGGCGACATTCCTCTAATATTCCACACCCCCACTCCCTCCACCTCCGAGAAAAATAAACAAACAGGTGTGTGACGCCAGCCCACTTCGGACCGATCGTGTTCCCGTTTTTCACCGCCAATATGCTTGGTGTTACCAATGTGGTGACGTACTGAGAAAAAATAATCATTTTATATGAAATTTCATGCACTCCGTCTCACTCGAACCAATCAACTCTTCGGCAGTTTGTCTATCAACCTCTTGGGCACATTTTATTAAATCAGAACAAAACGGTATACACGTACAAAAATGGATATTAAAAAAAGGATGAATAGAGAAGTGCGCACACAATAATGTATCTATCTCTCTAGCGTTATTTCTCCTTCACTTCGACTGGAGCGGCCTAATCATAAGTGGATACAACTTTACTGACATCGGTTATGTCAATTTAAAAGCACACCTTGAATGCGTTATTCTTACTCTTTACATTGTAAGTAGAACAACAAGACAAAAAAATAATTATAAATAAAATAATGAATGACAATTAAACGGAATTATATGCAATTCAATAACTTAATCAATATATACCAAAATATGTAAATGCATGATAAACTTGCTTATAAAGATATTACACTTGATCTAAACTCGTCATAGGACTAAAGGTCCCTCACTGGCAATGAGGCTGAAAAAAAAGAAGAAAATAATGTGTTCACCAAACAGCTGGGGGCTTTGGACCGTTCTTTTCTAATCTACCGACTGTGCTCCATTTCACTCACTCCTACTGAAGTTATATATCTCCCTCATTTCACTAGATTTAGAGCAATTGTGCTATGGTATAGCTTGCACAGCTTAGTGGAAAAAAAGGATCTCCTGAAAGCACAGCTCATATTCACATTTTCTGACATGTATGAAAGTTACAGCAAGCGTCATCACGTACTTGCATATTCATAAGATACCGAGCTCTGTAACAATCATTCACAGAGAAAAGACTTGTTTTACTGGGTCTGGGTGTTAATGAAAACAGAGTCCATGCTAATGTAAGGCCTGCTCAGTCTAACAAGTCACGCATGAAATGTATCAAAACAACTCTAAAACATAAACTGTAACTAGTTACGTACTTATGGCAAATTAAAGTAATTTTTATTCAATACTGAAAATACTGTCAAAGGAAATTATACTAGAGCATTTTTTTTTTTTTTGCTCTATCACAGTCCTCCAATTCGACTGGGTGGTATTTATAGTGTGGGGTTCCGGGTTGCATCCTGCCTCCTTAGGAGTCCATCACTTTTCTTACTATGTGTGCCGTTTCTAGGATCACACTCTTCTGCATGAGGCCCGGAGCTACTTCAGCCTCTAGTTTTTCCAGATTCCTTTTCAGGGATCTTGGGATCGTGCCTAGTGCTCCTATGATTATGGGTACGATTTCCACTGACATATCCCATATCCTTCTTATTTCTATTTTCAGATCTTGATACTTATCCATTTTTTCCCTCTCTTTCTCTTCAACTCTGGTGTCCCATGGTATTGCGACATCAATGAGTGATACTTTCTTCTTGACTTTGTCAATCAACGTCACGTCTGGTCTGTTTGCACGTATCACCCTATCCGTTCTGATACCATAGTCCCAGAGGATCTTTGCCTGATCGTTTTCTATCACTCCTTCAGGTTGGTGCTCGTACCACTTATTACTGCAAGGTAGCTGATGTTTCTTGCACAGGCTCCAGTGGAGGGCTTTTGCCACTGAATCATGCCTCTTTTTGTACTGGTTCTGTGCAAGTGCCGGGCATTCACTTGCTATGTGGTTTATGGTTTCATTTTTCGTATTGCACTTCCTACATATGGGAGAGATGTTATTTCCGTCTATCATACTTTGAACATATCTGGTTCTTAGGGCCTGATCTTGTGCCGCTGTTATCATTCCTTCAGTTTCCTTCTTTAGCTCTCCCCTTTGTAGCCATTGCCAATTGTCATCGCTGGCTAGTTCTTTAGTCTGTCTCATGTATTGTCCGTGCATTGGTTTGTTGTGCCAGTCCTCTGTTCTTTCTGTCTTTCTCCTGTCTCTGTATATTTCTGGGTCTTCGTCTACTTTTATTAGTCCTTCTTCCCATGCACTCTTTAGCCACTCGTCTTCACTGGTTTTCAGATATTGCCCCAGTGCTCTGTTTTCGATGTCGACGCAGTCCTCTATACTTAGTAGTCCTCTCCCTCCTTCCTTTCGTGTTATGTATAATCTGTCCGTATTTGCTCTTGGGTGTAGTGCTTTGTGTATTGTCATTTGTTTCCGTGTTTTCTGATCTATGCTGCGGAGTTCTGCCTTCGTCCATTCCACTATTCCTGCGCTGTATCTGATTACTGGCACTGCCCATGTGTTTATGGCTTTTATCATATTTCCGGCGTTGAGTTTTGACTTGAGTATCGTCTTGAGTCTCTGCATATATTCTTTCCTGATCGTGTCCTTCATCTCTTGGTGTTTTATATCTCCTCCTTCCATTATTCCCAGGTATTTGTATCCTGTCTCATCTATGTGTTTGATGTTGCTCCCATCTGGTAGCTTTATCCCTTCAGTTCTCGTTACTTTGCCTTTTGTATGTTGACTAAGGCGCATTTTTCTATTCCAAACTCCATCCTGATGTCCCCAGATACAATCCTTACAGTCTGGATTAGGGTATCTATTTCCTTGATGCTCTTACCATACAGCTT